>NW_021703782.1:91996975-92170107 GCF_005190385.1 Monodon monoceros | reverse complement strand
CCCACTAGCTATCTATTTTACATTTGGTAGTGTATATGTGTCCATGCAACTCTCTCACTTTGTCACAGCTTACCCTTCCCCCTCCCCATATCCTCAAGTCCATTCTCTAGTAGGTCTGTGTCTTTATTCCCATCTTACCACTAGGTTCTTCATGACCTTTTTTTTTTTTCTTAGATTCCATATAAATGTGTTAGCATACGGTATTTGTTTTTCTCTTTCTGACTTACTTCACTCTGTATGACAGACTCTAGGTCCATCCACCTCACTACAAATAACTCAATTTCGTTTCTTTTTATGGCTGAGTAATATTCCATTGTATATATGTGCCACATCTTCTTTATCCATTCATCTGTTGATGGACACTTAGGTTGCTTCCATGTCCTGGCTATTGTAAATAGAGCTGCAATGAATATTTTGGTACATGACTCTTTTTGAATTATGGTTTTCTCAGGGTATATGCCCAGTACTGGGATTGCTGGGTCGTATGGTAGCTCTATTTGGAGTTTTTTAAAGACCCTCCATACTGTTTTCCATAGTGGCTGTATCAATTTACACTCCCACCAACAGTGCAAGAGTGTTCCCTTTTCTCCATACCCTCTCCAGCATTTAATGTTTCTAGATTTTTTGATGATGGCCATTCTGACCAGTGTGAGATGATATCTCATTGTAGTTTTGATTTGCATTTCTCTAATGATTAAGGATGTTGAGCATTCTTTCATGTGTTTGTTGGCAATCTGTATATCTTCTTTGGAGAAATGTCTATTTAGGTCTTCTGCCCATTTTTGGATTGGGTTGTTTGTTTTTTTGTTATTGAGTTGTATGAGCTGCTTGTAAATTTTGGAGATTAATCCTTTGTCAGTTGCTTCATTTGCAAATATTTTCTCCCATTCTGAGGGTTGTCTTTTGGTCTTGTTTATGGTTTCCTTTGCTGTGCAAAAGCTTTGAAGTTTCATTAGGTCCCATTTGTTTATTTTTGTTTTTATTTCCATTTCTCTAGGAGGTGGGTCAAAAAGGATCTTGCTGTGATTTATGTCATAGAGTGTTCTGCCTATGTTTTCCTCTAAGAGTTTGATAGTGTCTGGCCTTACATTTAGGTCTTTAATCCATTTTGAGTTTATTTTTGTGTATGGTGTTAGGGAGTTTTCTAATTTCATACTTTTACATGTACCTGTCCAGTTTTCCCAGCACTTATTGAAGAGGCTGTCTTTTTTCCACTGTATATTCTTGCCTCCTTTATCAAAGATAAGGTGACTATATGTGTGTGGGTGTATCTCTAGGCTTTCTATCCTGTTCCGTTGATCTATATTTCTGTTTCTGTGCCAGTGCCATACTGTCTTGATTACTATAGCTTTGTAGTATAGTCTGAAGTCAGGGAGCCTGATTCCTCCAGCTCCATTTTTCGTTCTCAAGATTGCTTTGGCTATTTGGGGTCTTTTGTGTTTCCATACAAATTGTGAAATTTTTTGTTCTAGTTCTGTGAAAAATGCCAGTGGTAGTTTGATAGGGATTGCATTGAATCTGTACATTGCTTTGGGTAGTAGAGTCATTTTCACAATGTTGATTCTTCCAATCCAAGAACATGGCATATCTCTCCATCTATTTGTATCATCTTTAATTTCTTTCATCAGTGTCTTATAATTTTCTGCATACAGGTCTTTTGTCTCCTTAGGTAGGTTTATTCCTAGATATTTTATTCTTTTTGTTGCAGTGGTAAATGGGAGTGTTTTCTTAATTTCACTTTCAGATTTTTCATCATTAGTGTATAAGAATGCCAGAGATTTCTGTGCATTAATTTTGTACCCTGCTACTTTACCAAATTCATTGATTAGCTCTAGTAGTTTTCTGGTAGCATCTTTAGGATTCTCTATATAGAGTATCATGTCATCTGCAAACAATGACAGCTTTACTTCTTCTTTTCTGATTTGGATTCCTTTTATTTCTTTTTCTTCTCTGATTGCTGTGGCTAAAACTTCCAAAACTATGTTGAATAAGAGTGGTGAGAGTGGGCAACCTTGTCTTGTTCCTGATCTTAATGGAAATTGTTTCAGTTTTTCACCATTGAGGACGATGTTGGCTGTGGGTTTGTCGTATATGGCCTTTATTATGTTGAGGAAAGTTCCCTCTATGCCTACTTTCTGGAGGGTTTTTATCATAAATGGGTGTTCAATTTTGTCGAAAGCTTTCTCTGCATCTATTGAGATGATCATATGGTTCTTCTCCTTCAATTTGTTAATATGGTGTATCGCGCTGATTGATTTGTGTATATTGAAGAATCCTTGCATTCCTGGAATAAACCCCACTTGATCATGGTGTATGATCCTTTTAATGTGCTGTTGGATTTTGTTTGCTAGTATTTTGTTGAGGAGTTTTGCATCTATGTTCATCAGTGATATTGGCCTGTAGTTTTTTTTCTTTGTGACATCTTTGTCTGGTTCAAACTGGATTATAAGTGATGGTTGTACAACCCGATACATTTACTAAAAATCATATATACTTAATAATGGGTAGATTTTATGGTATATAAATTATACGTTAAGAAAACTGTTCTAAAAAAAACTTTAAAACAAACTACTAGTAAGAACAATTTTATATGTATGTGTGTGTGTATATATTTCTCTTCCCAATATATTAATCAGGTTATCTTGTACAATATATTTTCTTTCTATTATAATGCTTTACTATACAGTGGCCTCTACTGGCCAAAAAGAGAGATTTTGATTAGTTGATCACTAGTTGCTTTAATTTTTTATATTTATAACATATCCACTCTATAGATTAGGTCACAGAAATGGCTATGGCTTCTTAAAAGAGTATGTTTAGGATATAAGGTCTAAATTGCGCCCATTCAAAGGACAGTAGATGGGATAAAGAATAAGAATGAAAAGACGTAAGAAGCAGAAGCAAAGTTATTTGCTCCCAATCTGAACTGCTGCTATAAAATAAACCTTATAAGGGACTGTCCTGGCAGTCCAGTGGTTAAGGCTCTGCGCTTCCACTGCAAGAAGTGTGGGTTCGATCCCTGGTTGAGGAACTAAGATCCCACGTGCCACTTGGCATTGCCAAAATAAATAAATAAAATAAAATAAACCTTATAAGAATATATATATATTTTTAAATCACTCATTTAGCTGACTGACCTCCCCTAGCCAATCCAGGAGCACATTCACAGAAAGATATAAATGGAAAGCCCATTACAAGTTTATGCTACACAAATAAAACATAAATTAAGGAGGTAACTTGATTCTTTCACCTTTGGAGGGCAAAATAGCATAATTTAGAAGTGCATGAGCTGACAAGTTAGCTTGGATTCGAATTCTAACTCCAACGTTGACTCACCCACCAAGTGACTCTGGGTTTATTATTTAATTAAGCAATACTTCAGTCTCCCTTTTTATAAAATAGAGAAAATCTTTTATCTCAAACCATTATTGGGAATATTGCTTAACTCAACAGTAATCATATACGTATTAGCTATAATTACTGTTATTTCTGTTTGGAAATTGACAATAATTTTTTTGTATTTTTAAAGGTCTTTAAGTTCAAAACATTGCATATTTATAAGGTTCAAATTTACAAAACGTTTATTTAGCATCCAAAGCACTATGTTTAAGCCCTACAGAGAAAGAGATTTTGAAACACTAAACAAACACTAAAGAAACTATTAAAATGATTAAAGAGGGACTCCCCTGGTGGCGCAGTGGTTAAGAATCCGCCTGCCAATGCAGGCGACACAGGTTCGTGCCCTAGTCCAGGAAGATCCCATGTGCCACAGAGAAAATAAGCCCGTGTGCCCCAACTGCTGAGCCTGTGCACTACAGCCCATGTGCTGCAACTACTGAGCCTGTGCTGTAGAGCCCACGAGCCACAACTACTGAAGCCCGCATGCCTAGAGCTCGTGCTCCGCAACAAGAGAAGCCACTGCAATCAGAAGACCGTGCACCGCCACAAAGAGTAGGCCCCGCTCGCCACAACTAGAGAAAGCCTGCACCCAGCAACAAAGACCCAAGTCAGCCAAAAGTCAATCAATCAATATATTTATTTAAAAAAAATGATTAAAGCGATAACTATTCATTATCATTAAAAGACGTTATAATGTACTAAGTACTTTTAATGTACTTTTAAGTACATTAGTACTTTTAAGTACCAAGTACTTATAATGTACTAAGTACAAAGTGAAAAAAGTTACCAAACAGCAGTAATGCTATAATCTTGTTTTTATAAGTACACTTATATATTTATATACATTCATAAAAATATATATATATGACTTTAAACCAAAAATCAACTGATGGTTATCTTTCAGTAGTACAATAAAAAATAATTTTATTTTCTTTGTTCCTAGGCATATTTTCTAATTTTTGTACCATGAATATTTAGCACTACTGTTTAAAAAAAGGTGGGGGGAAGATGAAGAAACCTCAATCATTAGTAACATCACATACAAACTGGCTCAGATAGTATGTAGGCCATTAGCATCCTGGGTTAGAAATGGAAAGCGAGACTTACAGGGCACAGAATACATTATGATCTTCAATTTATGAAGATTAAAACAGAATAAAGAATAAATAACATTTATAACTCATTAAATAAATCTTTAGGATCTTCAGATTAAAATGTTACAATACTTTTGTTTAAAGTGCTGCTTCTGGGACTTCCCTGGTGGTGCAGTGGTTAAGAATCCGCTTGCCAATGCAGGGGACATGGGTTCGATCCCTGGTCTGGGAAGATCCCACATGCTGAGGAGCAACTAAGCCTGTGCGCCACAGCTACTGAGGCTGTGCTCTACAGCCCATGAGCCACAACTACTGAGCCCGCGTGCCACAAATACTGAAGCCCACGCACCTAGAGCCCAAGTTCTGCAACAAGGGAAGCCACTGCAACAAGAAGCCCACCCACCGCAACGAAGAGTAGCCCCCTGCCCTCCGCAACTAGAGAAAGCCTGCACGCAGCAATGAAGAACCAATGCAGCCAAAAATAAATTAATTTAAAAAAAATTTTAAAGTGCTGCTTCTAATAAGTACATGTGTTAATTAACTTACTATCTGGAGTAGTGTTTTAAGAGTAGAAAGTAGAAAAAAATTACCCTTAAAATTTTTCTGGCACATTTAGAGATACATGGGCAGAGCAGAAAATTATGCAGACCCTCTTCTTAGTGATGGATTCCACAGAAAGCAGGGTCACTGGGCCATGGGAGATGGCTGCAGTTTCCTATTACAATAGTTGGCAAGATTGAAGCATGATCTTACTCTTGATAAACAAGCTGCAGCTAAGTTCAGCACCTCTGGTAACCAAGGTGTTATTGGAAATGATATCTTAGTCCAACTAGTAGAAATGAAGCCTACCTAATAGAATTTTCCTTGAACAATCAGTAAACAAGTGAAGTTAAAACTCACCTGAAAACATTTTTACAAAATCATCAGTAGACATACTCATCACCACGTCTGCCCGATCAGAGGGCTCTCCATATCCGACATTGCCACCCTTGCTTTTAAGATCAAGAAACCATGTTCCACCATCTTCACCTACACAGAAAAGAAAGATATAGAAATAAATGTTAAAGAAGCCCTGTTTTTCTTAAACTTAATAACTGTACAATTAGAATAATCATATATAATGCTGTTACCCAGGTTGAAATCCCCAGGCCTCTAAGAAATTCAGCCAATATTTATTAAGTACTTATTATGGGCCAGGCACTTGGCTAGGCTCTGAAGACTCTTGAATAACATGGTTCTTACAAAACAGGAAGTGGAGGGTGAGGTGGAGTCAGGAAAGCCCAGCTGAGATTTAAAAGTTAAGTAAGAATTTGCTAGATGGGGGACTTGCCTGGTGGTCCAGTGGCTAAGACTCCGTGCTCCCAACGCAGGGGGCCCAGGTTTGATCCCTGGTCAGGGAAATAGATTCCACATGCTGCAACTAGAGTTTACGTGCCACAGCTAAGAGTTCGCGTGCCACAACTAAGAGTTCACAACTAAGGATCCCACACGCTGCAACTAAAGATTCTGCACGCGGCAACGAAGATACCATATGCCTCAACTAAGACCCAGTGCAGCCAAATAAATAAATAAATAAATAATATTTGCTCGATGAGGAACTGAAAAAAGGAACAGAAGGACTGGAATGTACAAAGAGAGTGGATGGTGGCCTCAGATAAGCTTGTTAGGCAGTCCAGATGCAGAGCACAGTAAGCCATGTAAAGGGTTTGCTGATTTCATCCATATGCCATGGAAGGAGAATGACATTATGTTTGTATTTTAAATAGATCACCCTAACAGCAGTGTAGAGAAGATATTGCAGAGGGATAAAGAGGATACAGAGGACAATTTAGGAAGGTACTGGGGTTGTTCAGGAGCTTGAGGATGTATGCCTGGGTCAGGATCGCAGCAGTGGAAGTGGAAAAAAGTCCGCATATTTGAGAGAGAACTTCAAAGCAATATCACAAAACTAGGTAACTGACTGAATGAAGAGGAAAAGGTAGGGAGGGTGCAGAAGAATGATCTGCTTTGCTAGTTTCTGGCTTGGGAAGCTGGGTAACTATTGCTGTGTTTTTTATTGAGAGGACTACTGAAGAAGAGCAGATTTAACAAGTAGTGCCAAAGGCAGGTATTGGGAATGGTGAGTTGTTACGGACATTTTCAGATTGAGGTACCTTTGTGACAGCCAAATGAAAATGTCAAATGAAGTCTGACTGGGCTAGGAAGATAGATACATAAGGAATCAGCCCCTATGGTCACTAAAGCTATGTGAGGGGTTGGGGTTTTCCTAGACAAAGTCTGTAGAGTATAAAGAGTGCTAAGACAGTGACCTGAAGAATATCAACATTTAAGGAAAGGATGGAGAAGCATCTAGCACAGGAGACTGACAAGACATGATTACAGACGCAGAAAAAAGCAATGGAGCGTTTCCAGAAGGAAAGAGAGGTCAACAGCATCAAATGTTGCAGAGTGGCGACAAGGTAAGAATGACAAATGCCCACTGGCGACACAGAAGCCACCAAGGACCTTGGTGAGAGCAAATTCAGTGGAATGGAGAAAAATGACACCAGAACAGAGTGAATTGTAGATGAAAATAAGTTTGGCTCTGAAAGGGAGAAGAAAGATGGGGGGTGGGGGGTGTGATTGGGAAGGTTGTTATTGTTGGTTTTTTTTAAAAGATAGAATAGACTTTGGGAATGTTAAAAAACCATTGGGAAGGAGGTTTCAGGATGAACAGGTGGAAGAGACAGCACACATTTCCTGAGGAGGCCAGAGGAAATGGGATCTAGAACTTTGCTACTCAAAGTGTGATCCATGAACTGCAGTACCGTCATCACATCAGAAAAGCAAACTTCAGACCCTACCTCAAACCTACTGAATCAGTTCTGCATTTTTAGCATGCCCAGCGGTGGTCAGTATGGACATTAAAGCTTAGGATGCACGGATGTGGAGTTGAGCTCTGCCTGTTGGGAGAGGAGGAAGAGAGGTCAATGCCTACAACAGTATGCTATCAGATGGCAGGAAGGTGAAGCAATTCCTGTCTGTAGGCTTCTCTTATCTCTGTGAAAGAGGAGGTCACCTTATCTGCTGAAACTGGCAGGGAAGTGGTGAAGGGAGAGATGGGAGACTTGAGGAACACTGAAAGGTTTAAAAGAGTCACTGTGGAAAATGAGGCAATAAGCTGACCACAGAAACACAGAATTCTGACATTGGAGAGGAGCAGTGATGAATTTTTACTGGTACAGATTCACTGGGTGGTGTGATTCCACCCCCCACCCCCTGCCATTTGTCCAGCAAGACTTAGCAGCCTGGATGCAAGTGTGGAGCAGCCAGAGAGTTTGATTATCCAGGACTAGGATTATGACAGTTGGTGACATAAGCACAAGGTCAGGAAGTTTAGGATACAGGTAAAAGAGTGATTGAAGCAATGGACCATGGGTTCTAAGAAATGTAAAAACAGGAAGATGCAGATGGATTAAGATAAAATAGAGGTGACAAAGGATAAAAGAACCGATAATGTCAAAGTTTGCATACAATGGGACTGTGGTAGCTAATTCTTAAAACTCTTGTCAACATGCATTAATACTATGTTGAGAAGAAAAATACTGAGAGATTTTAAAAGCTGACTGCATTCAGACTGACCTGAATAATCTCAAAGGTAAAAAATGGCAAGGGAGTTCCCTGGCAGTCCAGTGCTTAGGACTCGGCACTTTCACTGCTGTGGGCCCCGGTTCAATCCCTTGTCAGGGAAGTAAGATACCATAAGCCCGTGGTGCAGCCAAAAAAAATAAAAAAACAGGCAAGGTGCGCATGGTTGATAAATGACTGTATTATACTATCTGTCATGATCCATATATCCTTCTAAATAGGATTTTCTCTCAATTACATACACTAAAGAGTTATTTACCACTGGAAGTATCTGTAAGGGAATTTTATTTTACATATGGCCATATGCACTGATATTAACTTAAAAATACAAATTGGTAGAACAGAGAAGAACTACAAAAACAAGTAGAGGGCTTCCCTGGTGGCGCAGTGGTTGAGAGCCTGCCTGCCGATGCGGGGGACACTGGTTCGTGCCCCGGTCCGGGAGGATCCCACATGCCGCGGAGCGGCTGGGCCCGTGGGCCGTGGCCGCTGGGCCTGCGCGTCCTGAGCCTGTGCTCCGCGGCGGGAGGGGCGCAGCGGTGAGAGGCCCGTGTACCGCAAACAAAAAGAAAAACAAAAACAAACAAAAAAAACCAAGCAGAAAACAGGTCTATCACCTATATGTGGAAATACCAGTTTAAAACACATAGATATAATTATGGATCAACATATATGAACCACAAATCAGAAACTTAATAGATGGACAAAAACCAAAAAGAAAAGAACACAAAAATACAAATCAGTAGTTATTTGCTATTCTTAAATGTCTACATTCTCGGGTAAGGGTCTGGATATAGCCAACTATTCCAGATTATTACTACTGGAGGCTGATATACTTCCAAGGGAAATATCCTACTTTGTTTCATAAAAGCTCCAGATTACCAGAAGTAACCCTTACCTGAGAGTTCAAACTGATAGATTGCTTGAGTGGCTTTAACAATATCATCACTGAGAGAGTCCTTAACAATTCTAAATGTCCCTTCCACAGCTCCAGAACGTGGTTTTGGTGGTGGCTGCGCCTCCTCTTCTTTCAATTCTGGAAGAGCACCTATATAAATGTTATTGATATAAGTACCTTTAAAGCCTAGGCAATGTAAGGTCACACACAAAATTAATTAATTAGCAAACAGACTTGCTACCAATTAGACCCATTTAACCAAAATGACCTTAAATACATTCAGTGGCATCTTGAAGCATAAAAGCATAAATCAAACTGATGGAATAACAGCCAAATATGTCAGTTACGATTATAAATGTAAATAGTTTATACTCTTCAAGTAAAAGACTACCTCTCAGATTAGCTTTTAAAAAAACCCACTAATTTATACAGTGTTTATAATAAACAGATTTAAACAACATATCAGAGTTTTAGTGGTCACAATTAATCACTCCTTTATCATTGTCCCTGAGTTCCAAAACCAAATGAGAAAAGACGACTGTGGAGTAAGAAAGATGGAGATCAGAATATCAACTGTGTAAATGAGTGGAGATGAATTGGCGACTGTAGCTTAAATCAACAGCCAAGTGAACTTCTCAAGAACTTTACCTCTAAATTAAACATATTCACCTAGTCTTTTCATCCCTGGATTGAACCTGCCTCCTCCCATTAAGGAATGGAAATGCCTCTGTAAGTAAAGATCATGTGAAAACTGAGGATAGTCTACTCTGAAAGAAAGAAGGCTCAAAAGGGTCTAAAGCACACAAACTCGTTTCTTCTCCCAGTCTCAATCAGACTGGTCCCTCCCACTAGATGAAGAGGTAGGTCAAACCACGTATTAGTCTCATGAAGGCCCCACTACCTAGAAACGCAAGGTCAGGGGAATAGAGGTTGCAACATTTTAAAATTTGTATTCACTTAAACCATTGGCCATAACCATTCAGCATATGATGAGCCAGGGGAGATCTGCAGTGCATAGGACTGTTCGAATCCCATAGCATGAAGCTGTCCCCCAATACCAACCTCTGTGTCTTTATTAATCCTCCTGGAATTATTTGTGGGCAGTTTGGCTGCCCCCAGAAACAGTTGAGAATAATTTGTTATTTAAACTAACTCAAAGGACAATCTGTACTCTAGGCTGAAGATTAACTCTCCACCTATCTCCCAGCTCAAATTATACCCAGCCATCTTGTCCAATATAACTCACCAAAGGCTATTAAATAAAATCTAACTGACAGCATAAAGATACTCCAGAGTATAACATAACCAATTCAAAAGTATCCTAAATTTATTGAATATAAACTACCTTCCATTATGATGTTTCCAGACACAAATAAACAGTAAAATCCTTCTCACAAAGTTCAGCAGATATTAAAGATGAAATACTTAAGATCCAATGGAGCAAAGAATATATTATTATTATGGTATTTTGAAGACAGTTTAAAAATTCAGATATGTATTTCAATATTTAATGCTGACAGTGCAGTGAGGGAGGTACTCATATAATGCCAATATTTATAATTCTGGAAGGAAGTTTCATAGTATGTATCAGGAACCCTCCCACTGATTATCAACTTTCAGTGATCCACTATAAGAAAATCCTGTAACATTTATAAAATGAAACAATTACAAGACACTAAAATAAATATTACATTCATGTGATACAATACTAAGTTGCCAATTTCAAAACTTTGTTTTTGAAGACCTGGATAATATTCACAATATAATGTTAACTAAAACAAAGAATATACAATTAAATATAATATGATCCAATCAGGTAAAGTATATATTTGTGGATATGAATTTTAAGTTATATTTTCAAAAAATAAAAGAGACTGGAAACAAATAAGCCAAAATACAGACAGTATTTATACTTGGATGGTGGTTTACATGCGATTTAAAAATTTTTCTTTATGCTTTTCTGTACTAAGCTTTTCTATACAAATTAATTTAAAATGTTATCAAAATTGATTAAATTACATTACAAAATCTATTGGATGTGGCCAAAGTTACATTAAGGGGGTAAATGCACAGTCAAAATTATTTTATTATTTTTAAAGGAATAAAAATGAATATTAGCCTAACAAGCAAGAAAAGGAACAAAAACGTGCAACCTCAAAGAAAGCAGAAAAAATAATAAAGCAAAAATGTTTAAAGTAATGAATCAAATGGTGGCAGAATTTTGTGAATATACTAAAAATCACTTAACTACATACTTTAAAATGGTGAATTTTTGGTATATGTAAATTATACCTCAAAGCTGTTATAAAAAGAAATAATCAGTAAAGAGAAAAGCAGTAGAATGAAAAATGAAATAAAATTTAAAATCTGGTTCTTTTGAGAAAAACCAATAAGATACAGTAAAATATGGCAACTTTCTGGAAAATTTAATCAAAGAAAAAAGGAGAAAAAAAACTTTAAAAAGAGAAAAGGGATAAAATAAATACGAAAATTTTTAAATTATAAATGAATACTACATGTCAACCCTTAAATAAATTTTAGAACTTCAAATGGACAGTTCTGGTTTTTTTATTTTAGAAAAAGCCAATAATTGAATGACAAAATAAAAACATTTTCAAAGAAACAACTTCAGAAAAGACTCAAATAACTTAGTAGGTGAGATATGTCAAACCTTCAAGGAAAAGAACATAGAAAAAGAAGTTACCCAATTGACTGCCATACTCAAAATATAACAAAAAATAAAATATAGAAAATATATAATAAAAATGTAGACATTAATCTAAATAACTGATAAAAAATCTTAACCAACATCTAATACCTTACTTATGGGTGAAATCTAAAGATTTTCCCATTAAAATTAAAAATAAAATAAGAATACCTAAAATAGTTTCAATAAATATTTCCAAATTCTCCTGGAAGTTCGAGTCAGTATATTAAGAAATATGCCAGAAATAATCCTGTAAGATACTATTATTATATGTAGACAGTAAGTTTGGGCATTTAGGAAATTCAAGATAATTACTCAATGATAATTACATCAACTAACATTTATAGGGGACTTACTATATAAATTTCACAGTATGATGCACTATTATACTTAATCCTCATGATACTCACATAAGGAAAGTGAGAGCTGAGAAAACTGTTTCAGAGAGCTGAAGTGACTTGTCCAAGGTCACAGATATAAGTGACAGGGACAGGACTTGTACCCAGATCTGTCTTATCCCAAAGTCTAGGCATTCAGTAACCCTCTATTAGAAACTATTAGAAGTCTAAAACAAGATAAAAACTCATGAAGGTGACCAGATATAAAATAAATATAAAAAGTTATTTTCCCCCTTCTTATTTATAACGTGTCTTGTTTAAGAAAGCATTTCAATATGTCTAATAAAATAAACACAATTCAAGAGTAAAGTAAAAAGGAGTGAGGTTTTAAAATGGCAACTGGAATACTCAGTGACACACCTAAGGTTACATGGCAGTATGTGGCACAGCAGGAATTCCAACCCAGGCAGTCTGACTGGGTAATGCTTCCTCTTCATTTTCTTCTATGTCTAACTATGTAATTTTATATAGCCAACATAAAGGCTAAGCAGAGAACCAAGACCTAAACTCAGCAGAACTGGACCAAGCAGAGGCTGCTAAAAGTGAGGAAAGCAAAGACACAGGCTTCCTTCAAGTTTCTGGAGGCAGAAAATATATAGGAATGTATTTGGTTTTAGTAGGTATAATACCAGACAGAACTAAGTTTGTCATATAATAACTGCTGGAACTCCTACTTCAGGTGATTTGTCTATTAATCAATATATCATCTTTATCATCTGAGATGCCAAGGAGATGGCAGCAAAAACTACAGTGTAGCCTTGAAAGACACTTGCCAAGAGATAAACTGCATCATTTATCACCTGAAATATTTAGACATAGCATGATGACTCTGCACAAGACAATAAAACTTTAGGAGACAAAAAACAAACCAGTAATATATTTGAAAGGTACATTCAGTACACAACAAATATGGAAACTTTTGGGAAACAAATGAAACCAAGTTCCCCTAAAACAAGTTTACCAGGTTTATGATTAGTCTCTCTATCCAACACTTTATTCCCTTTTTTTAAAATAATATTTGTCTTTCTCAGTCAAGCAGTAATTTTTTTAAAAATTTATTTATTTTATTTTTGGCTGCATCGTTGGGTCTTTGTTGCTGTGCGCTGGCTTTTCTCTAGTTGCAGTGCAGGGGCTTCTCATTGCACTGGCTTCCCTTGTTGCAGAGCACGGGCTCTAGGCACGCGGGCTTCATTAGTTGCAGCACACAGCCTCAGTAGTTGTGGCTCGTGGACTCTAGAGCGCAGGCTGCTCAGTATTTGTGGGCCATGGGCTTAGCTGCTCCTCGGCATGTGGGATCTTCCGACACCAGGGCACGAACCTGTGTCCCCTGCACTGGCAGGCGGATTCTATTTTTTTTTCTTTAACATCTTTATTGGAGTATAATTGCTTTACAATGGTGTGTTAGTTTCTGCTTTATAACAAAGTGAATCAGTTATACATATACACATGTTCCCATATCTCTTCCCTCTTGCATCTCCCTCCCTCCCACCCTCTCTATCCAACCCCTCTAGGTGGTCACAAAGCACCGAGCTTACCTCCCTGTGGTATGTGGCTGCTTCCCACTAGCTATCTATTCTACGTTTGGTAGTGTATATATGTCCATGCCACTCTCTCACTTTGTCACAGCCTACCCTTCCCCCTCCCCACATCCTCAAGTCCATTCTCTAGTAGGTCTGTGTCTCCATTCCCATCTTACCTCTAGGTTCTTCATGACCTTTTTATTTTTCTTTCTTAGATTCCATATATGTGTGTTAGCATACAGTATTTGTTTTTCTCTTTCTGACTTACTTCACTCTGTATGACAGACTCTAGGTCCATCCACCTCACTACAAATAACTCAATTTCGTTTCTTTTTATGGCTGAGTAATATTCCATTGTATATATGTGCCACATCTTCGTTATCCATTCATCCGATGATGGACACTTAGGTTGCTTCCATCTCCTGGCTATTGTAAATAGAGCTGCAATGAACACTTTGGGACATGACTCTTTTTGAATTATGGTTTTCTCAGGGTATATGGCCAGTAGTGTGATCGCTGGGTCGTATGGTAGTTCTATTTTTAGTTTTTTAAGGAACCTCCATACTGTTCTCCATAGTGGCTGTATCAATTTACATTCCCACCGACAGTGCAAGAGTGTTCCCTTTTCTCCACACCCTCTCCAGCATTCATTGTTTCTAGATTTTTTGATGATGGCCATTCTGACCAGTGTGAGATGATATGTCACTGCAATTTTGATTCGCATTTCTCTAATGATTAATGATGTTGAGCATTCTTTCATGTGTTTGTTGGCAATCTGTATATCTTCTTTGGAGAAATGTCTATTTAGGTCTTCTGCCCATTTTTGGATTGGGTTGTTTGTTTTTTTGTTATTGAGCTGCATGAGCTGCTTGTAAATTTTGGAGATTAATCCTTTGTCAGTTGCTTCATTTGCAAATATTTTCTCCCATTCTGAGGGTTGTCTTTTGGTCTTGTTTATGGTTTGCTTTGCTGTGCAGAAGCTTTTAAGTTTCATTAGGTCCCATTTGTTTATTTTTGTTTTTATTTCCATTTCTCTAGGAGGTGGGTCAAAAAGGATCTTGCTGTGATTTATGTCATAGAGTGTTCTGCCTATGTTTTCCTCTAAGAGTTTGATAGTGTCTGGCCTTACATTTAGATCTTGAAACCATATTGAGCTTATTTTTGTGTATGGTGTTAGGGAGTTTTCTAAATTCATACTTTTACATGTACTTGTCCAGTTTTCCCAGCACCACGTATTGAAGAGGCTGTCCTTTCTCCCCTGTACATTCCTGCCTCCTTTATAAAACATAACGTGACCATAAATGTGTTGGTTTATCTCTGGGCTTTCTATCCTGTTCCATTGGTCTATATTTCTGTTTTTGTGCCAGTACCATACTGTCTTGATTACTGTAGCTTTGTAGTATAGTCTGAAGTCAGGGAGCCTGATTCTTCCAGCTCCATTTTTCGTTTCCAAGATTGCTTTGGCTATTCGGGGTCTTTTGTGTTTCCATACAAATTGTGAAATTTTTTGTTCTAGTTCTGTGAAAAATGCCAGTGGTAGTTTGATAGGGATTGCATTGAATCTGTACATTGCTTTGGGTAGTAGAGTAATTTTCACAATGTTGATTCTTCCAATCCAAGAACATGGCATATCTCTCCATCTATTTGTGTCATCTTTAATATCTTTCATCAGTGTCTTATAATTTTCTGCATACAGGTCTTTTGTCTCCTTAGGTAGGTTTATTCCTAGATATTTTATTCTTTTTGTTGCAATGGTAAATGGGAGTGTTTTCTTAATTTCATTTTCAGATTTTTCATCATTAGTGTATAGGAATGCCAGAGATTTCTGTGCATTAATTTTGTATTCTGCTACTTTACCAAATTCATTGATTAGCTCTAGTAGTTTTCTGGTAGCATCTTTGGGATTTTCTATGTATAGGATCATGTCATCTGCAAACAGTGACAGCTTTACTTCTTCTTTTCTGATTTGGATTCCTTTTATTTCTTTTTCTTCTCTGCTGTGGCTAAAACTTCCAAAACTATGTTGAATAAGAGGGGTGAGAGTGGGCAACCTTGTCTCGTTCCTGATCTTAGTGGAAATGGTTTCAGTTTTTCACCATTGAGGACGATGTTGGCTGTGGGTTTGTCATATATGGCCTTTATTATGTTGAGAAAAGTTCTCTCTATGCCTACTTTCTGCAGGGTTTTTATCATAAATGGGTGTTGAATTGTGTCAAAAGCTTTCTCTGCATCTATTGAGATGATCATATGGTTTTTCTCCTTCAATTTGTTAATATGGTGTATCACGTTGATTGATTTGCGTATATTCAAGAATCCTTGCATTCCTGGAATAAACCCCACTTGATCATGGTATGATCCTTTTAATGTGCTGTTGGATTCTGTTTGCTAGTATTTTGTTGAGGATTTTTGCATCTATGTTCATCAGTGATATTGGCCTGTAGTTTTTTTTCTTTGTGACATCTTTGTCTGGTTTTGGTATCAGGGTGATGGTGGCCTCGTAGAATGAGTTTGGGAGTGTTCCTCCCTCTGCTATATTTTGGAAGAGTTTGAGAAGGATAGGTGTTAGCTCTTCTCTAAATGTTTGATAGAATTCGCCTGTGAAGCCATCTGGTCCTGGACTTTTGTTTGTTGGAAGATTTTTAATCCCAGTCTGAATTTCAGTGCTTGTGATTGGTCTGTTCATATTTTCTATATCTTCCTGGTTCAGTCTTGGCAGGTTGTGCATTTCTAAAAATTTGTCCATTTCTTCCAGGTTGTCCATTTTATTGGCATATAGTTGCTTGTGGTAATCTCTCATGATCTTTTGTATTTCTGCAGTGTCAGTTCTTACTTCTCCTTTTTCATTTCTAATTCTATTGATTAGAGTCTTCTCCCTTTTTGTCTTGATGAGTGTGGCTAATGGTTTATCAATTTTGTTTATCTTCTCAAAGAACCAGCTTTTAGTTTTATTGATCTTTGCTATCGTTTCCTTCATTTCTTTTTCATTTATTTCTGATCTGATCTTTATGATTTCTTTCCTTCTGCTAACTTTGGGGTTTTTTTGTTCTTCTTTCTCTGATTGCTTTAGGTGCAAGGTTAGGTTGTTTATTCGAGATGTTTCCTGTTTCTTAAGGTAGGATTGTATTGCTATAAACTTCCCTCTGAGAACTGCTTTTGCTGCATCCCATAGGTTTTGGGTCGTTGTGTCTCCATTGTCATTTGTTTCTAGGTATTTTTTGATTTCCTCTTTGATTTCTTCAGTGATCACTTCATTATTAAGTAGTGTATTGTTTAGCCTCCATTTGTATTTTTTACAGATCTTTTCCTGTAATTGATATCTAGTCTCATAGCGTTGTGGTTGCAAAAGATACTTGATACAGTTTCAATTTTCTTAAATTTACCAAGGCTTGACTTGTGACCCAAGATATGATCTATCCTGGAGAATGTTCCATGATCACTTGACAATAATGGGTATTCTGTTGTTTTGGGATCAAATGTCCTATAAATATCAATTAAGTCCATCTTGTTTAATGTATCATTAAAGCTTGTGTTTCCTTATTTATTTTCATTTTGGATGATCTGTCCATTGGTGAAAGTGGGGTGTTAAAGTCCCCTCCTATGAATGTGTTACTGTCGATTTCCCCCTTATGGCTATTAGTATTTGCCTTATGTGTTGAGGTGGCAGGCAGATTCTTAACCAGTGTGCCACCAGGGAAGCCCCAAAACTTTATTCCCTTGCTTGTCTCCTCTGACCTTAGTGCCTTTGTTGTCCAGTCTGACCTCAATCCTATGCTAATTGAACACTAATCAACCAGAGTCAGATGACTAAAACTGCTGTCGATAACATCATTGATGTACTAAAACTGCTGCTATAGATTGCATCATTACTGTACAAACTCAGAGCAAGATGAATTAACAGGCCCCTGAGCCATGGACACCCTGGCCAGAGAATCATAAACCAGAAACATCCTGACCCCCAAAAGTATGATTAAGAAATGTCACAAGAACTCCTTCACATGAAAACTAATATAAAACAAGGGCAGAAAGTCATATATAACTGGCTGAGATGAAAAAACAATAAAATAAAATGAAAAAGGAAATGGGAAACATTACAAACAAAAAGTATAATAGCAGAATTAAAATAAACATTAGGAGCAATATGGAAGAGAGATGAATGTGTCTAAAATCTTATCAGTAATACAGAGTACAAACTTGAAAAGGTCTCTCAGAATGCAGAAGAAAAGAACAAAAGTATGGAAATAGTAACAAAAGATAGTGAAAACTACAGGGGAAAGGGACAGGGTAGCCAGACTAAGTGTTTCTGAGGGGAATCCAGAAAAACTGGAATAGAAGCAATTAAAACTATAACTAAAGAAAAAAAGAAAAAATAAACTGGAGGTTGAAAAAAAGACTGAGTGAACTCCCTGTGTTGCAATGGGCAGGAAAAATCAATGAAGAGGGCTTCCCTGGTGGCCCAGCGGTGAAGAATCCGCCTGCCAATGCAGGAGACATGGGTTTGAGCCCTGGTCCGGGAAGATCCCACATGCCAAAGAGCAACTAAGCCCGTGTGCCACAACTTCTGAGCCTGAGCTCTAGAGCCTGCAAACCACAACTACTGAGCCCACGGGCCTAAAGTCCATACTCTGCAACAAGAGAAGCCACCACAATGAGAAGCCCGCGCACTGCAACGAAGAATAACCCCCGCTCACCGCAACTAGAGAAAGCCAGTGCACAGCAATGAAGACCCAACACAGCCATAAGTAAATAAATAAATAAATTCATTGAAAAAAATACTAATTACATATATGTTATACAAAACAAATACACAAAGCACAAATACCAGAAAAAGTACAAGGCTGTCAATATTTTCCTCCCCCTTTGGAAATGAGGGATACACATTGACCTCTGGGAGAGACACTGTGAAATCAACACACAATAGATCTGGATATGGATGTAAAAAATCACCTGAAAGAGTTAAGTTAGATCTCAGGCCAGAAATACTGAGCTACTACGTATATGAATATATTAATGTGTCTACAGAAAATGTCAAGTAGAAATGCAGTTGACTGAAACATCACTTCTCCACTTAATTTTTTGTACAGGGAAGAGAGGCTTTAGCCAAAGGAATCTGAGAATTCTGACCTCAAAGATGAAGGCATCCCGCCTTCAGAGATGGATATAGGGATTGCAGTCAATGCACCTGACATATTCTGATCCCAAAGGCAAAAATCACTCCTATCGAAGTCCAATGTCAGTAAACATTTATCTTACATTCTGCTTATCTAACCCATCTTATTCTGAGTCCATGGTCATGAAACAATCTTCTGACTATGATTCTGTTCTCTATGTCATTATGCCCAGAGGGAGAGAACGAGCTGCTCACAGCAACTCCGTGTTTAGTCCGTGAGATGGCAACTCCTCATTATAAAATAAATTCGATTACTGGGGGGAAAATATGCTAATACTTCAAGTATTCAGGAGTTAGGAAATTAAGTTTACTGGTTAAGGATATGGACTTTAGAATCAGAAAAATACGAATTTAAATTCTGGCTCTGCCACCTGCCAGCTCTGTGATCTCCAATGTAAAATGAGGACAATGATACCTGCCTTGTAGGATTGTAAGTATTAAATGAGACAATGCATCCAAAGTACTTAGCACAGTGTTTGCCATATGGTAGGTGCCCAATAAATATTTGTTGAAAAACAACATGAATGTATGTGATTGATAAGTGGTTCTCATTATTTAAACTTGGTATTTAAATAAGCTTAGTTTATATGCATCTTCCTCTAAAACACAGATCCAATCTTAGGGTACTGGGCAAAAATCTGGATTTCGGACTTGCCTATCTTGAAGATAGACTCTTCTAGACTTTGATAAGCTCTCTAACTAACTTCTGCCATTCTGTATGAGGCCTTTTGAGGAAAAGATTGACAGCCTTGTGTGAATACTCTGATATATCCATGTGGCAACCAAGTCAAAGATCTAAGTTTTAAATTTTTTAAAAATTTAAATTTTATAAGGAGTTATCTCTAGGTGATGGGATTATGAGTGACCGTTTTCCCTTCTATATTTTTCAAATTATCTATAATACAAAAGAAAAGTTGCCTTTTTTATTACTTAATTTTTTGAAATTGCCTCCAAAAATTCGGACAAAGAAAAGATAAAGATAGAAAAGATGAGATTAAGCTAGAAGTAAAGTTTGTCACCAAAATGCATTATGGTAAGGTTCTACAGGTTTCCTAAATGTACAGAAGAAATGTTTTCCTAAACTTTCTAGCCTCCACCTAAAGAAACTATGGTCACTAAGGAGATTCACAGAGTCTATAATGTAAAAATAACATAAGGTTCCAGAAGAAGCACTGCTATTCTTGTTAATAAACCATGAGAGAGGTCTTCCCTGGCGGTCCAGCAGTTAAGACACTGCACTCTCACTGTGGGGGGCGTGGGTTCGATCCCTGGCAGGGGAACTAGGATCAGTGCAGCCAAAAAAAAAATAAACCACGAGAGAAATTCTTCTCATGGGGTTTCACTGAAGAGTGTTTCTTCTGACATCTTTCAGTAAGTTAGTGGCATCATGCCAGAACACAAAGATTAAAATGTAAACTCTGGACAAATTCAAGAAAGCTATTGTTTCTAAACTACAAAAACAAAACAGGGCTTCCCTGGTGGCACAGTGGTTGGGGGAGTCTGCCTGCCAATGCAGGGGACACGGGTTCATGCCCCGGTCCGGGAGGATCCCACATGCCGCGGAGAGGCTGGGCCCGTGAGCCATGGTCGCTAAGCCTGCGCGTCCGAAGCCTGTGCTCCGCAACAGGAGAGGCCACAGCGGTGAGAGGCCCACGTACCGCAAAAACAAAACAAAGCAAAACCCAAACCTCCTTTGCAGATAATTTCTCCCATAAAGTAGTCACACTGCACAAACTCTGAGAATGGTGTAAGATGTATTTTGATGTGACACATTTTTCCTCAAAATAAAGTATCAACACAAAACACCTAAAAACAATGCCAAGGAAAAGAAATAAAACCTTTAAAAAGGTGTATTTTAAAGACAACTTTTTTTTTAAATCAAATGAAAAGAATATATCAAAAACTTCTTACTGGTAGAAGGAAAAGACAACCTTCTTTGCTAGAATTAACTAAGACATTACTTGTCTAGTTTAAATTACAAAATAGGGAATTCCCTGGCGGTCCAGTGGTTAGGACTCAGCACTTCCACTGCCAGGGGCCCAGGTTCTATCCCTGGTCAGGGAACTAAGATCCCACAGGCCTCATGGCACATCCAAAAAAGAAAAGAAGAAAAAGCTTAAAAGCAGAAGGTGGAAATGTTCAATTCTACATCTGGAAGAAATACATAAGTTAGTAACTTTATTTTCCTACAGAAAATATGGTCTACGTCTTACCATGTGTTGCTGGTTCCTTGGTAACTATAACTGGCTGTTCATCCAGGAAGAAATCTGGTAACAAAGGATGGCCTGAAAAATTGATCCCCAAAATAATTAGGTTAATGTAACAACTTCAGTATATTAAGATTTTAACACCTGTTTAATAAACGTTACATGTTTTTATTTTATTGATCATTCTGGTGCTGTGGAAAAGACTCCCATGAGAAGTGTCAAACTATCTGACTTTCATTAAGCTAAAACACTTTTCCTGTAATCCAGTTATCCTCCTCTCCTTCAACAAATTTCATCTTTAAGATCCAACCAAAGAGTTGCCTATTATGTTAAGCCCTTAACTGCTCTCCCAAGAGCTTTTGCCCCTTCTTACCTACCCATGCAACTCTTCTGTGCTACATCCCTCCAAAATGCTCTGGACTCATTTCCTACCTGGCGCCCCAGAGAGAAGGTGGTTCCTCAGTAAGAAGAACTTGTTTCCCATCTCTGTCAATGTGTGTCTGTCTTTCCCTCTCAGAAGATTAAAAAAACTGGAGGGCAGGAATGCACCAGTCTTTGTTATATCCTAACACTTAATCATAATTCCATAATCATATTCAGTTCTCAACACTCGATAGGATTTTTAATTTAAATCAAATTTAAAATTTTGTGCATAGTGCCATTGTGCTTTAAAACCTAAAGTGATAATTACTGAGTACTATGATTGTACCATAAGCCAGGTACCGTGCCCAGCACATTATATACTTTATTGCATTTAGTTCTTACACAAATCCTGTGTAGAAATTATCTTTCCCTTATTTTAACCAAAAAGGAAAGTGAGGCTCAGAGAAAACAGGTGACATGCCTAAGGCCGCCCAGCTAGTGAGCAGCTGAGCAGAAATGGGAACTGGGTTATCTCCTCCCAAACTCCACTGGTTCCTAATCACTATACAATATTGCTTCCCTCACAGGATTGCTATGAAGGCTAAACAGATACTGTATATAAAGGTGTTTTTTAAAACTGCAAAGAGCTATTGAATTCAATTCAGTTCAAACTGAAGAGACAGGGATGATACAAATAGAAACGTGGTTTCTGTCACCTAGAAGCTCAACCTAATGAATAATATTTAAAATACACTTTTGCACAAATAAATACAACTCCCATTTGGGGCTATATTGTCTATTATATAGTATACTTTATACATAAATTAAAAATGCATTATCATCACCATCCTCACCTACAGTTACAACGGTAAGAATTATTTTTGAACAAGGGGCCTTCTGAGATCTTCTCAAATACCCCCTTGTACATGGGATAGACCCTGTTCATTCACCTTCAACATTCATCATGAAGTTACTCTCAGACTGCACTTAAGAGACAACATTTGGAAAGCCCATAATCTTAAAAAGTTTTTGTAAAAAACTCACCACTGTATCATCTGTTACCATATCCTTGAAGAAAATCTTTACTGTGTGATTTTAAGGCCAACTTTAAAAACTAATTTTCATTTTTGGTTTCAAGATTTGGAAATGGTTAGAAGCTGATGTGACCTTCTCTATCTGTGCATCACTTAAAAAGCCTTCAACTCACTTCTATTTTCCCTTTCTCTGTTTTTCCAGTTGTGTTGGTCTGGGTTTTTCCTTTCACTAGGAGGACAGCTTTTAAAAGAGCATATTAATTTTATAATCACATAAACATGCACACAAAACAGATGTATGTCCACTGCAGAAAATGTGGGAAAACACATCACTACTTTTGAAAACTATATGCATTACCTGGTGTAATGGCATAGACATCAAAATTTTTTATTCCTTCTTCTTTTAAGATATTTTCATCAATAATAAAGTTGCCAGTAAAACTTTTTGGCTTTTTGAAAATGCAATATGCAGCATCTGCAATGATATCAACTTTTCTACATTGGCTTTCAATACCAGATCCTCCCAGCATATCCATAGCAGCAGTGTATATGGCTGTAGAGAAAACAAACATACACATATGTAACTCTAAATCAAGTAACAGGACTATGGGAGTAACAAGCAAGACAAATAATCTCTTTATAACTCAGGTGATGAGAAAAAGGTCCAGAGAGCTTAAAGGATTTGCCAAATGTTTTACTGACATAACTGGGTAGACAACACATATTCCTTGCTCTACACAACACTGCCTTATACAGTACTCCTTCATGAGACTATGGCAAAATCCAATTAGATTTCTGACTAAGAATGCTCAAAGAATTTGCATACCATTCTTGAGAGACAAGAAAGCCAGTGAGGAATAAGCAAGAGCACTGAGCTGTAAACCAGGTGACTGACATTTTTAAGCCAACTATGCCGTGACTTTTGGCAAGCTACTTTAACATCTTTCGGCCTCAGTTTCTTGTTTCTAAAATATGGAGCTCCTTTCCTAAGCTTATTTTCTCTTTTTCCTCTACTAGAATATAGAGACTCTGCTTTTCTTGTTCATCACTGTATCCCTAGTTCCTAAAACAATGACAAATATACCATAAACATTCAATAGATACTGGCTGGACTTGGGGGTCCCTTTTAAGTTCAGATACTACTTTCATTTATGAAATACTAGAAAATAAAGAGAATTAAAAGGAAGAAATTTTTTTTTTGGCCACACACTATGGCATGCCAGATCTCAGTTCCCCGAGCAGGGATCGAACCTGTACCCCCTCCAGTGGAAGCGTGGAGTCTTAACCACTGGAACACCAGGGAAGTCCCAAGGAAGAATTTTTAAATTATCTATAATCCCCCTGCCCAGAGATAATTACTATTTTTTAAATAAATTTATTTATTTGGTTTTAGTTTTGGCTGTGTTGGGTCTTCGTTGCTGTCTGTGAGCTTTCTCTAGTTGCGGTGAGCGGGGGCTACTCTTCGTTGCGGTGCATGGGCTTCTCATTGTCATGGCTTCTCTTGTTGCAGAACACCGGCTCTAAGCGCCGGGCTTCAGTAGTTGTGGCATGCGGGCTCTAGAGCACAGGCTCAGTAGTTGTGGCTCACGGGCTTAGCTGCTCCGTGGCATGTGGGATCTTCCAGGGCCAGGGACCGAACCCATGTCCCCTGCATTGGCAGATGAATTCTTAACCACTGCACCACCAGGGAAGCCCAGATAATTGCTATCAATATTTGCATATAATTCCCACTGTTTTCAGTGCATATAAATTTTAATTTTATTTATTTATTTATTTATTTATTTTTGGCTGCATTGGGTCTTTGTTGCTGCACACGGGCTTTCTCTGGTTGCAGCGAGCGGGGGCTACTCTTCGTTGTGGTGCGTGGGCTTCTCACTGTGGTGGCTTCTCTTGTTGAGGAGCACAGGCTCCAGGCGAGCCAGCTTCAGTAGTTGTGGCACACAGGCTCAGTAGTTGTGGCTCACGGGCTCTAGAGCACAGGCTCAGTAGTTGTGGTGCACGGACTTAGTTGCTCTGTGGCATGTGGGATCTTCCTGGACCTGGGATCGAACCCGTGTCCCCTGCACTGGCAGGCAGATTCTTAACCACTGCACCACCAGGGAAGCCCCTAATTTTTAAATTATATGTTTTTTATGAAGTAACTTGAAACTCTACCATTAATACTACATTATTAATTACACATTGTCAAAGTTGTAAATAATAACAACTCAATTTACATATGTATTTTAGCTTACATTTAAAGCAATGAAAGTCAATTTGTTTAAATGTACTTTAGGTGTCAGAGTTTCTAGTAATTTAGATAAACTCTCCATTCCACTATTAAACCATCCTGAAATCATTACATACTGGAATAACTTACACATTTCAGTCCACAAGATGAAAAGTATATAGCTTTTAAGAGCCACTGACCCTTTTCACTCATTCAACAAATAGTTATTGAGCCTTACAAAAAAAGGCAGGCACTATTGGAGGTACTGGAGACAGATGAGTGGACAAAACAGACAAAAAGTCCCTACATTCACGGCAATTACATCCTAGCACACATCACTCTTTCAAAGAGTGCACCTTAACTTGGGGAATTTCCTAATAGCATTGAAATAGAAGATACTTCTCCATATTGTAACTAAAATTGCTTTACTAGGAATAATTTTTTTTACTTTACCAATAGCGCAAGAGCTCTGGCCTCACTCTTAACGTGGTAGCTTATTAATAAAAATAGCAGGGACTTCCCTTGTAGCACAGTGGTTAAGAATCCGCCTGCCATTCTGAGGGCTGTCTTTTGGTCTTGTTTATTGTTTCCTTTGCTGTGCAAAAGCTTTGCAGTTTCATTAGGTCCCATTTGTTTATTTTTGTTTTTATTTCCATTTCTCTAGGAGGTGGGTCAAAAAGGATCTTGCTGTGATTTATGTGATTGAGTGTTCTGCCTATGTTTTCCTCTAAGAGTTTGATAGTGTCTGGCTTTACATTTAGATCTTTAATACATTTTGAGTTTATTTTTGTGTATGGTGTTAGGGAGTGTTCTAATTTCATACTTTTACATGTACCTGTCCAGTTTTCCCAGCACCACTTATTGAAGAGGCTGTCTTTCCTCCACTGTATATTCTTGCCTCCTTTATCAAAGATAAGGTGACCATATGTGCGTGGGTTTATCTCTGGACTTTCTATCCTGTTCCATTGATCTATATATCTGTTTTTGTGCCAGTACCATACTGTCTTGATTACTGTAGCTTTGTCATATAGACTGAAGTCAGGAAGCCTGATTCTTCCAGCTCCATTTTTCGTTCACAAGATTGCTTTGGCTATTCGGGGTCTTTTGTGTTTCCATACAAATTGTGAAATTTTTTGTTCTAGTTCTGTGAAAAATGCCAGTGGTAGTTTGATAGGAATTGCACTGAATCTGTAGATTGCTTTGTGTAGTATAGTCATTTTCACAATGTTGATTCTTCCAATCCAAGAACATGGTATATCTCTCCATCTATTTGTGTCATCTTTAATTTCTTTCATCAGTGTCTTATAATTTTCTGCATACAGGTCTTTTGTCTCCTTAGGTAGGTTTATTCCTAGATATTTTATTCTTTTTGTTGCAAAGGTAAATGGGAGTGTTTTCTTAATTTCATTTTCAGATTTTTCATCATTAGTGTATAGGAATGCCAGAGATTTCTGTGCATTAATTTTGTATCCTGCTACTTTACCAAATTCATTGATTAGTTCTAGTAGTTTTCTGGTAGCATCTTTAGGATTCTCTTTGTAGAGTATCATGTCATCTGCAAACAGTGACAGTTTCACTTGTTCTTTTCCAATTTGGATTCCTTTTATTTCTTTTTCTTCTCTGATTGCTGTGGCTAAAACTTCCAAAACTATGTTGAATTATAGTGGTGAGAATGGGCAACCTTGTCTTGTTCCTGATCTTAGTGGAAATGGTTTCAGTTTCTCACCATTGAGGACGATATTGGCTGTGGGTTTGTCATATATGGCCTTTATTATGTTGAGGAAAGTTCCCTCTATTCCTACTTTCTGAAGCAACTGACAAAAGGATTAATCTCCAAGATTTACACGCAGCTCATGCAGCTCAATAACAAAAAAACAAACAACCCAATCCAAAAATGGGCAGAAGACCTAAATAGACATTTCTCCAAAGAAGATATACAGATTGCCAACAAACACATGAAAGAATGCTCAACATCATTAATCATTAGAGAAATGCAAATCAAAACTACAATGAGATATCATCTCACACCGGTCAGAATGGCCATCATCAAAATATCTAGAAACAATAAATGCTGGAGAGGGTGTGGAGAAAAGGGAACCCTCTTGCACTGTTGATGGGAATGTTAATTGACAAAGCCACTATGAAGAACAGTATGGAGGTTCCTTAAAAAACTAAAAATAGAACTACCATATGACCCAGCAATCCCACTACTGGACATGTACCGAGAAAACCATAATTCAAAAAGAGTCATGTGCCAAAATGTTCACTGCAGCTCTATTTACAATAGCCAGGACATGGAAGCAACCTAAGTGTCCATCATCAGATGAATGGATAAAGAAGATGTGGCACATATGTACAATGGAATATTACTCAGCCATAAAAAGAAACGAAATTGAGATATTTGTAGTGAGGTGGATGGACCTAGAGTCTGTCATACAGAGTGAAGTAAGTCAGAAAGAGAAAAACAAATAACATATGCTAACACATATATATAGAGTCTAAAAACACACAAAAAAATGGTCATGAAGAACCTAGGGGCAAGACGGGAATAAAGACGCAGAACTACTAGAGAATGGACTTGAGGATATGGGGAGGGGCAAGGGTAAGCTGTAACAAAGTGAGAGAGTGGCATGGACATATATACACTACCAAATGTAAAATAGATAGCTAGTGGGAAGCAGCCGCATAGCACAGGGAGATCAGCTAGGTGGTTTGTGACCACCTAGAGGGGTGGGATAGGGAGGGTGGGAGGGAGGGGGAGACACAAGAGGGAAGAGATATGGGAACATATGTATAACTGATTCACTTTGTTATAAAGCAGAAACTAACACACCATTTTAAAGCAATTATACTCCAATAAAGATGTTTAAAAAAAAAAAAAGAATCCGCCTGCCAATGCAGGGGACATGGGTTTGAGACCTGGTCTGGGAAGAACCCACATGTTGCTGAGCAAGTAAACCCGTGAGCCACAACTACTGAGCCTGAGCTCTAGAGCCCACAAGCCACAACTACTGAGCCTGCACGCCACAACTACTGAAGCCCGTGCACCTGGAGCTTGTGCTCTGCAACAAGAGAAGCCACCACAGTGAGAAGCCCACGCACCGCGACAAAGAGTAGCCCCTGCTCGCCACAACTAGAGAAAGCCCGCACGCAGCAATGAAGACCCAACCCAGCCAAAAAAACACAAAAAACATAGCTAACATTTATTATGTGTGTCCTGTGCTGGGCATGCTGCTACATACTTTACGTACATTATCTGAATTAATTCCATGAGGTACGTACTGTTATCCTCATTTTACAGATGACAGTACTCAGGCACAGAGGGGTTAAGTAACGTGTCCAAGGTTACAGGACACGTGGCTGCTTGACTCCAGAGCCAGGCTCTTAGCCACCGTGTGACTAATGGGCATACTTTGTTAACCAACAGTTTTGAGTTCAGTTATCATCTTACTCGCATAAACTGCAGAATTTTTCTGTAAATATTTCAGTATAGTCTACAATGAGACTATATGTATACATACACACTCCAGTCTCACTGTAGACTACATGAATGGCACGCAAATTCTTAAAAATTATTAATTAAGAATATGCCATGTAAGTATATACATGTCATGTATGTGTGTGTGCATCCATACATACACAATGTAAGAACAAGGAATGGTATTCCCAGACAACCCACTGTTACTTTAATGACCTTTCTACGGAAGATACAAAGAAGGCACAAATAAACCCCCCAAATCAGGAAATGAGCCAAACAGTTATTCTCAACAAAGTTTCTACGATGTGAACAGGCCAACCCAACAGGTTATAAGACTTACAATAAAAACAGATTAACAACATGATCAATCAAGTCAAATTCCCTGATGATTTCTGGCAAAAAAAAAATATATTCAAGATTTGTAATACACCCCGGATCACAAGAATCCTAAAAGTAGCCCTAAAACTTAAGTCTTATTAAGGAATAATTGGAAAAGTATCTGTTACCTTTTGAGTGATTCTCCTGATTACAGCTTTTTTTTTTAAAGATGTTTTTGATGAGGACCATTTTTTTAAAGTCTTTATTGAATTTGTTACAATATTGCTTCTGTTTTATGTTTTGTTTTTTTGGCCATGAGGCATGTGGGATCTTGGCTCCCCCACCAGGGATTGAACCTGCACCCCCTGCATTGGAAGGCAAAGTCTTAACCACTGGACTACCACGGAAGTCCCTGATTACAGCTTGTTTTATTGGAAATTTGGAAAAGTATGTAAATAAATTTCTTTATGTTTTCTAAGCACAAGAAATAATTTTCGCTTTTCTTTTTTTAAGTATTTTATTGTGGAGATAAATATATATTTTAACCATTTTTTACCACATGTATACACATTTTAACCATTCTTTTTGATGACTTGGATGCATTTTATTGGTTTTCTTTCAGGTTAACCTTTTTGTTAAAACATTTGGCTTAACTAGCCAAACGTTTTGTTTTTAATTGATTTTTTTTTTTTTTTTAATTTTTGCTTGTGTTGGATCTCCGTTGTGGCACGCGGGATCTTCCATTGCGGTGTGCGGGCTTCTCTCCACTTACTGTGTGCAGGGTTCTCTCTACTTGTGGTGTGCAGGCTTCTGTCTAGTTGTGGCATGCGGGTTTTCTCTCTCTCATTGTGGCACGCAGGCTCCAGAGTGCATGGGCTCTGTAGGTGAGGCGTGCAGGCTCAGTAGTTGTGGCGCACGGGCTTAGCTGCCCCGTGGCATGTGGGATCTTAGTTTCCTGAGCAGGGACCGAACCCGCATCCCCTGCACTGGAAGGCAGATTCTTTACCACTAGGCCACCAGGGAAGTCCCAGATTAACGATTTTTAAGTGTACAGTTCTTTGGCATTAAGTACATTCACAATGTTGTGCCACTATTACCGCCATTCATTCCCAGACTTTTCAAAATATCTTTTAAAAAATTTACTGGGTTGGGCAAAAGGTTCGTTCGGGTTTTTCCATAACATCTTAAATAAATTTGTTTATCATATTATAGATGTTTCGGGACTTCCTGGTGTTCCACTGTAATGAAAAAGATCCCGTATGCCTCAACGAAGATCCCACATGCCGCATCTAAGACCAGACGCAGCCAAAAAATAAATAAATTTTAAAAAATTATAGACGTTCCATGTGTTTAACATTTTATTTGGACCTCTGTATACACTATAGTATGCTCACCATTAAGTTTACTTTCCATTCATCACCATATAGTTGATCCTCTTTACTTACTTCACCCTCCTCCTCCCTTTCCCCTCCGGTACCCACTACTCTGTTCTCTGTACCCACACACAAACGTACACTCTTTTTTTTTTAAAATAAATTTATTTTATTTATTTTTGTCTGTGCTGGGTCTTTGTTGCTGCATGCGGGCTTTCTCTAGTTGCGGCAAGCTGGGGCTACTCTTCGTTGTGGTGTGCGGGCTTCTCATTGCGGTGGCTTCTCTTGCTGTGGAGCACAGGCTCTAGGCGCGCAGGCTTCAGTACTTGTAGCACGCGGGCTCAGTAGTTGTGGCTCACAATCTCTAGAGAGTGCAGGCTCAGTAGTTGTGGCACACAGGTTTAGTTGCTCCGCGGCACATGGGATCTTCCTGGGCCAGGGCTCGAACCCGTGTCCCCTGCATTGGCAGGCAGATTCCTAACCACTGCGCCAGCAGGGAAGCCCCCATACGTACATTCTTGTATGTACACACTGAACCGAAGATACCACTGATTATAAAGTGTACCACTGACAGGGACTTCCCTGGTGGCACACTGGTTAAGAATCCGCCTGCCAATGCAGGGGACATGGTTTCGACCCCTGGTCCGGGAAGATCCCACATGCCGCAGAGCAACTAAGCCCATGCACCCATAACTACTGAGCCTGCGCTCTAGAGCCCATGAGCCACAACTACTGAGGCCATGTGCTGCAACTACTGAAACCCATGCGCATAGAGCCCGTGCTCCGCAACGAGAGAAGCCACTGCGATGAGAAGCCTGTGCACCGCAATGAAGAGTAGCCCCCGCTCGCCACAACTAGAGAAAGCCTGTGTGCAGCAACAAAGATCCAACGCAGCCTAAATAAATTAATTAATTAAAAAAGAAAACAGTGTACCAATGAGGATAAAAACCCTGCCAATTAAACTACAATATATCATCAACTGTAAGAGCAACCTGATATCAAAGATGTAAAAATGTGAAAACATGGGCATCTCAGAATCAGTGAAATACGGTATAAACTGCTTAACCTTTTTGGTAAGTAGGTCCCTTGAAAAACGGAAACCAGTTTTGGTTTCTAGTACCAAGAGAGGCCAGCTGCCACCCTGTCACCTTGACCTCCCTGGTTAGCTGAGTTCCCACGTCTACATGTAATGTGGTCCAGGTGACAGAGGACTGCAGCTATTCTGTGATGCTTTAGTTATCTTCCTCTCCACTGCCATTGCCAAGTTCAGGAGCCACCAGTTCCAGACTCCCCACCCCAGCTCACATGAAACCTATCCAAAAGTGGACCTTTGGGACTTCCCTGGTGGTCCAGTGGCTAAGACTCCGCACTCCCAGTGCAGGGGGCCTGGGTTCAATCCCTGGTCAGGGAACTAGATCCCCCATGCTGCAACTAAAGGTCCCGCATGCCGCAACTAAAAAAAGATCCCACATGTTGCAATGAGGATCCCGCACGTGGTAATGAAGATCCCGTGTGCAGCTACTAAGACCCAACACAGTCAAATAAATAAATATTTTTTTAAAAAGTGGAATTTCCTCTTCTACCACACTTGTTCTGACCAATCCAGACGCAAGACGCAGCAGGCATTTTCAATAGCAGCCCTCATCCCTCCTCCCCTCCCCACCCTCCACGTCAGCAGAAACTATGAAATGGGTTTTGTAAAATGAGAAAATTATAGCTTTGAAGGTGACATGGTCGGGTGCCTGAGATACTCATGTTGTAGAACTACTAAAGGCATGCTTTCTAGTCCGTTTTCTGGATGTGTTGAATTCACTGGCTAGAAAGTTCTAGACCCAGAAGGGGTAACGTAGCCAGTGTAGAGAAGGAACACCGAGCCAGGGAGGACGAAAAGTGTGGACCAGGACACTGTTTTGATTGTAGATAATATACGTCACACTGTACTCATTTCATTAAGTGCAATAAATCTCCTCTTCCTGGAAGGGCAGTAACGTTGGGAGATTGCTTCTGGTTCCAGCAAGCATAAAGAAAGAACCACTCTACTCAGTCCAGGAAGAAGACATGTGTTTTTTAAATAGAGGCCTCCCAGACAGCCAGGAGCATGAACACCCTCTCAAATCCATTCTCATTGCCTCCATCATGAATAATGCAATATTCTAGCTAGGTTTCCTGCCTCCTCTTTCCACAAACTTACAAGTCATCCTATATTCAGATGCCAAATTAAACTTCCTAAACCTCATCAACAAACCACCGCTCCTCTTTTCCTTCTTCTTCTTATTCTTCTCCTGCTTCTAAAACTCTAAAGTGGCTCTCTGCTGAATAAATTCAAGCTCCTAAACTCGGCAATCAAGCCCCTTGGGCTTAGTTTGTCCACCTTCCCCACAACCTCATACCCCCCCCAACATTCAGGCCAATATGAACCCATTTGCAGATGCTCAAGTTCAGAGGGAAATAAATAGCCCACACCCCATCATGGGTACAGTATATTAAACCCCTTGTAGCTCCACCAAACACATGGTATTGTCCCATACTGCAGCCTTTTTTGTTCGCTCTGCCAGGAATGCCTTGCCCAGTCTCCTTCTTGCTAACTCCAATATTCTCTTGTGGTCTCATTTCAATTGTTCCAGTAGAAAACAACCTTTCCTAACCTTTAATCTGAAATACATGGCCCTCTTGTTACGTTTTAAAAGTATCCCGTACATAATTCATTATGCCGTGTATCATACGGAACATGACCGTCAACTGAATTCACTATGCTATACAAATCTAGGACCCAAATGATACCAATGGTTCCAAGATGTCTAGTCAATCTAAAATGAACATCTCTAAGCTAAAGCAAAGTCTCAGCAGTGAGCTGATTTCTTCTTCCAATCCTGATACTGTCCTCCACGTTCCCTGTCATACAATGTTCTCCCCCTTCCTTATAAAAGCTTTGTTCAGAATGCCTATCTTGGACCTAGGTAGAAGGAAATCATACTGCACTTTCATTCATTCATAAAATACTTAATGTCTACAATGACTATAATAAAATGAACAAAACAGATACTGTCTCTACCTTCAAGAAGCTTTTCTAGCAAGAAAGACATTAAACAGGGACTTCCCTGGTGGTCCAGTGCTGAAGAATCTGCCTTCCAATGCAGGGGACGCGGGTTCGATCCCTGGTCAGGGAAATAAGATCCCACATGCTGCGGGGCAACTAGGCCCACACACCACAACTACTGAGCTCATGCACCTCAACAAAAGAGCCTGCGTGCCACAAACTACAGGGCCCACACGCTACGAAGCCCGCACCACAACCAGAGAGAGAAAACCCACACGCCACAGCTAGAGAGAAGCCCGCACGCCGCAGCTAGAGAGAAGCCCACACACCGCAACGAAAGATCCCTCATGCCTCAACGAAGATCCCGCATGCCTCAACGAAGATCCAGTATGCCGCAGTGAAGATCCTGCATGCCGCAATGAAGATCCTGCATGCCACAATGAAGACCCGACACAGCCCCCCCAAAAGAAGACATTAAACAATTATAGTTATAAAATCAGCAATTTAATTTCAAATGTTATAAGTGATATGAAGGAGATGTCCAGATTACTAAATCTAGTGGTCAGTCCCCATCTTGTAAGAGCTATGAGCAGCATTTGACACAACTGATCACTCCTGTTCTTCCTTGAAACACTTTCTCCAATTGGCTTTCAGGACATCATACTCTTTGATTTTCTTCCTACCTTACTCTCCTATGTGAATTTTTTCCTCTTCTTCCCAACCTCTTAACATTGCAATTGCCAATGATACTTTCTCTTCTTCTATTCACTCTCTAGCTGACATCATCTAGCCTTGTGACTCTATATGCTATCTATATGCTGAAAATCCACAAATTCCATCTCCAGCCTGGACCTCCTTCATGACCCCCAGACTTCCAAACCCAAGTGCTTACTGACCATCTCCACTTGGATGCTCAATCACAATGCCCCAAACTGAATTTGTTCCCCAACCTCCCCTGTCTGTAGCATTCCCTCATCTCAGTTGATGGCAACTCCATTATTCCAGTTACTAAAGCCAAAGTAATTTTGGAGTCATCCTTGGCTCTTCTTTTTGTCTTATATCCTATATCTAATCCATCAGCACATCTTGTTGGTACTAACTGCAAAAAATATCAGAATCTGACCTCTCTGCCTCTGCTATCACCCTGGTCACAGCTACTAATATCTGTGCCTAGGTTACTCCAATAGCCTCCAAACTGGTCTCCCTATTTCTCCTTTTGCCCTATGAGAATCTATTCTCAGCAGAGCAGCCAGAGAGATTCTTTTACACATTTAAAAGAATCAGGCCCCTCCTCTGCTCAAAACCTTGCAAAAGCTCCTCATTTCACTCATAGAGTAAAAACCCAAGTCTTGGCAAGAACCGTACAACATCTGACCATTTCCTCATAAGCATCATCTCCTCACTTCCTACCACTCTCCCCTCACTCCAGCCACACTGGCCTTCTGCCTGCTCTTTCATCATTGCCAAGCAGGCTCACCTCAGAGGACCTTTCAAGGGCCTATGTCTTCTGTCTTCAATGCTTTTCCCTCAAATACCCCATTGACTAACACACCCCCAAGGTGAACTCCATCACCTCCTTACTTGAAGACTTCTACACTCAAATGTCACCTCAAAAAGGCTAAACCTTTCTACCCTATTTAAAATGGCAACTTATCCTCCCTAACACCTGAGCCTTCTAATCTCCCTTACCTTCTTCTACTTTTTCCATAGCATTATCACCTTCTAGCATATTACATAGTTTGTTATTCATTATGTTAAATGTCTATTGTGTCTCTCCCAATTATACTATAAGTTCCATAATGGCACATATTCTTGTCCACTTTGTTCTCTGATGTACCTTAAGCAACTAGAACAGAGCTTAGCACATAATAGGTGTCCAGCAAATATTTGCCGATGAACAAAATCTCAAATTTTTAGCGTTAGACTAGGCTTCTTCTCACTTTGTTACCCCAGAATCCCAAAGACCTAAAGATTAGAGGAGTGGAGGCAAGGAAAGAAGGACAAAGTGTAAATGATGGCAACAAACTCTTTCATCTCTCGCATTGAGAGGTAAACTCTCTGAAGGCAAGAACTGCATCACATTCACCTTCGTACCCCCAGGTACCTTGTGCATAGTAGATACTTAATAAATTATCTGTTGAGTACATAATGAATAAATAGCACAGAGAACTGTGCCTGGCATATAAAAATGTTTGGAAGATGAATGAATATAAAGCGTCAAGTAACATAATAGAGGTACCAAGAGGGAAACACTATGCTCAGACTTTATCTCAGAGACCTCCCTTTCTAACTGCCTGACTCTCACTATCTATCAACTCTGGTAACAGCAATGATTAAGGCAGGGGGAGGAGGTTGAGAAAGGATGAGAGAAGGAAAAGAAGTTGAAAAAAAAGAGGCACAATAACGTGTGAGCTTTTAAACTTTTTTACTGTGATTCACAAGTAACACTTTTTATCAGTATGACTAAAAACACATAATACCTACACATATACACTCACAAACATACACCTATTTCACTTATATATGACATTTATATATGAAAAAAGTTTATGAAACAACATTGACTCTTACTATATGCAATGCTCTCTAATATTTTCTATTTTATTCAATTAGAAATAAAATGAAACAACAACAGAATTCTGGCTGCTACCTAGTAGATTTCACAATCCACTAAATTGATTTCATGCCTCACTAAATTGATTTCATGACTCACCAATGAGTCTTGACATGTAGTTTGAAAAGTATTGTAGAAGCAGTTTTTTCACTCTCATCTTTGCCTCACTGCAATGAATATCACTCTCCAGAAAATCTTAAAAGAATTGTGTCTGCTACAGTAACATAAGGGAAACGAAGAAGCAATAAATCATGGTTCTGATCCCACAGTAGGTCAGGGCATAAAGAATCTCAGTCAAACTTCAGATGGAATTTTTAAAAATTGATTCCTCCTTAAAAAATTAAAAATAGAACTACCATATGATCCAGCAATTTCACTTCTGGGTATTTACCCAAAGAAAACAAAAACACTAATTCAAAAATATATATGCACACCAATGTTCACTGCAGCATTATTGACAATAACCCAGATATGGAAGCAACCTAAATGTCCATTGATGGATAAATGGATAAAGAAGATGTGGTGATATACACACACACACACACACACACACACACACACACACACACAATGGAACATTACTCAGCCATTAAATAAATTAAATCTTGCCATTTGTGACATGGATGGATCTAGAGAGTATTATGCTAAGTGAAATGCCAGACAAAGACAAATATCATATGATCTCACTTATATGTGGAATCTGAAAAACAAAATAAACAAACAAAACAAAATGAAAACAGACTGATAGATACAGAGAACAAACAGGTGGTTGCCAGAGGAGAGTGGGTTGAAGGGTGGGGAAAAATACGTGAAAGGGATTGAGAGGTACAACCTCCAGTTATAAAATAAATAAGCCACAGGAATGTAATATGCAGCATAAGGAATATGGTCACTAATACTGTAATAACTTTGTATGGAGACAGATGGTTACTAGACTTATCGTGGTGATCATTTCACAACGTATGCAAATGTCAAATCACTATGCAGTACACCTGCAACTAACATACTATTGTACATCAACTATATTTCATTTAAAATTTTTTTTTAATTCCTGGAGTTCTTATGAGAAAAGAAAGATAGTGGCTAGAGAGCTGGCTGCAACGGCTAAATTTTCCTAAGAGTTGCATTAGCAACATATCCCAGGGCTCCATATATTCTCACCCACAGCCCCTTGTTCTCCCAGCTTCAATACCATAGACCATTAGGTCTTTCACTACTGCCTGGAGCTGAGGAAATCTCCTCACCTAGTATACAGCAGATGGGAAGAAAAAGAAATCCATCATTTGTTTCTAAGCTACAACTCTGGGTACAGTTCACACTGCTATATGTGGCAGTTCCGTTCAAGAGTACCTCTAGGGCTATCATAATTTGCAGAATTACTGAATTAAGTGTTCTTCTAACAGACAGCAGTGTTTGTTGATTCTTCCTGTGTCTGGATATTGGATCGCCTTAGCTGCACTGCACTTTTTGTCTCTTCACTGCTCTATTCACCCTTAGATAATTTAAACAACGGCAACCTTGGCAGCAGGGGCAAGTGGAGCGGTCTCTGCCCCACGGGTGGGTAATACAGCAGATGTACCAGTTACTGAATCCATTTGGAGGCCTAAAGGAGAATTCTCCCTGGTCTCCTCACTGTTCAGCCTTAAGGGTAGGAAATACTTCTCTCACCTGTTGAATCACCCAGGTGAGGGCCTCAGATCCTCCATGGGCTGAGCTCTCTCCAGGAACTTCTGAGTATTAATTCTCCCTCCAATGCTCTCTACTGGCCCCATTCTGTCCTCTGGCCCAGAGGGGAATAACCTCCTTCAAGCTTCTCAGTTACTCCTCTTACAGAATCAATGTCTTGCTCATTCCTTCCATGTCCTGCCTGCCTGCCACCCCAACAACCTGCTCCACTCCGGGGAGTTGCCTGGTCATTGGAAAGGGTGGACAGCAAGGCCATAAGTTTCAACAGTCACCTTCTCAGAAACCCCCTGTACCCTCAAATAAGTGAAAAGATTCCAGTCTGCAATCTGTATGTTTCAAGGAATATAATGAAGAACATGAAGGTACTTTCAAAGGGAATCCAAAATTATCATTCATTCAAAAAACACCTAAGTGACCACTGAATGGAGGGCACTGTCCTAGGAGGAGACACACCAGTTTGACCCCTAAGGAGATTCCTTGGAAAGAGGTCACACTAATTTACATGTTGGAGTACTGATGTTAGTGCAACAAAGGTTCTGTTAAATACATAAAATGAAAACGTGATTCCCACTACATTTTCCCTTTATCATACTTTTGTGGGGTAGGATTGTCGTTTAGATTTAAGAGGAAAGTAGTTAAGGTTTTTCACAGGCATTATCTATTAAATATATGAAAAAACATATAATAGATATAGTTCGTCTTTTCTTTTACCTCCTTTAAGCTGTTTTGATATATAAGTGGAGAATAAGAACCCACAAGGACAAGCTTTCCCTTTCTGTCATTTTTGCTGACTTTCCCTCATGTTTATACAACATATTCCCTAGCCTGCACCCATCAGCTTCCATCATACATTTAACTCTAAAGCTGCATACCCAGCCATATGCAGGTTATTCTGTCACCTAAAGGGGATCTAGGCACTCTGTGAACTCAGAACTCATGTGAAAGTACAGAAAAGTTGGTTTTTCATAAAGGAAAAAGACAAAGTAGTAAGAATACCAGAAAGTAAAGAAGCATTTGCTGGGATGTGTGAGGAGAAAACAAAAGTATGAGAATCTATAGAATTTTCTGAGGTACCAAAGATAGTGATGGAAAAATGGTTAAGGAAATGCAGATGGCTTCCTGTTGGCTTTAATGAGACTCTTCAAGTGTTCCTGGGTTCAGTGTTTCTAGTACAGCAATCATGTAGTCATGCAGATCAAGTCAAAACTAGAAGGTGACTGAAAAGGGCCTTTTATGCACAATAAAAAGTTGAACTTTTTTCCCAACAGACAGACTGAGGTTACCTTTGACAGTCTACTCACTCGCACCCCACCCCATCCAGCAAAGAGGGTCAAAGACAATAAATGAGAATCCAATAAATGGATTTTTTGTAAGAACATACCTGTTTTAGGCCACAATGCATTGACTGCAATTTCACCTTTAAATTCTTCTGCCATTCCAAGCACACACATAGACATACCATACTTAGCAATGGTGTAAGCTGAAAGAAACCACCAAGAATTTAATTAAGAAAGAAATTAATCTGTGAATTTAAATAACCAATTTCTTTCTATTACTATTCCTTCCTTGATATATTTTTTCAGATTTAATAATAATACAAAACATAATTTTAATTTACTATTTTTAAAAGAACAATTTTTATAGAAGTAACTGTAGTTTTATGGAAATGGTTTTTATATATATCAGGGATGAACCACTTTTACATACTTCCATCCTAATATTAGATTCAAAGAAAAAAGACGGTAATAAACTTTCACTTCTCTTAATATTATGGGAGTAAGTTACATTATTGTTTCTTAATCTGGTTTTTTTCCTTTTCTTTTTTAAAAAAATGAAAGTGACCATTTAAAGGAAAACTACTACTAGTAAAACATAAACAAAAGGTTGCAAATTCATTTAACCTAGTCTATTAAAACAGAACTCCTTTTGGTTTTGTTCTATGGGTTCCTACTTCAACTGCCTTCCTTTCCAAATTTTACTGAATTATGTTGAAATAAGGATAAGTATCTGACACAACTATTTCAAAGGAGGCACCTATACATAAATCTTGTTATTTAGCATACTCACCTTAAATCACTAGTTTTCTGTGAAAGGTAAAGTATTCCATGGATCGTTTTCACCAACTTTACTGAAGAATAAGTTACATACAATAAAACACACCCACTGGGACTTGAGAGAGCTTTCTAGGACAGGGATATCCATATCTCCATTTGATTATTGGTTATACAGGTGTATACGTTTGTCAAACCTCATCAGACTGAACCATTAACATCTGTGCATTTTATTTAATGTAAATTATACCTCAATTTTTAAAATTAAAGATAAAAGATTAAGAATCTACTTACAAAATGCTATCAATTTCTGCATGGAAAATTTAATGTTGAACGCTATGTACAAATTGTGATTACATCATAGATATACTGGTTTAATACAAAACAAACTGACTAAACAAGCCATCCCCTCATCCTACCACCTACCACAGTGCTGTTTGAACCACAGTGGATTTAGGTTCAGCGGTGGGCTGAGATTGAGGATATGAGCAATTTTACTCTTTTTCAAATAAGGAATGCATGCTTTAGATCTGAAAGCAAAAGAAAACACAAGTCAAGTTACTAGCTTTCTAACAGCTTCATTACTTTCTTAAGTTATATTTTAAACTACTTCTACAGAGCAACTGAACTTGTTCAATAACCGGCAGGGTACTTCTGTTGGTTTTCTTTGTTGTTGTTCCCCCACTTACCTGGAATGCAGATAGGAAAAGCAACTAATATTCATCCTTTGAAGCTATGCATAATGGCCTGACAATATGATCTGCTTGATGAAAATAATCAATTCCGTGGCACACTAGCCTTAAATCCAACTTAGATTATCTTCAACTACATCCTTCCAAGTCGGACAGACCTAGGTTCAAATCCTCCTTCTGCCCTTCATTGTGTAATCTGGGGCAAAATATATAGTATTCTAATTCTTAGTTTTCTCACTTGTAAATGTTGGTAATACCTGCCACTATCTAGGATTGACCAAGGGATTAAAATGAAATGATACATATGAGATACTTAGAACAGTGCATATATTAAACATGAAATAAACAACTGTTATTATTAGTATTACAGATTCTGATTTTTTTTCATCTTAGTAGGTATAGTATTCCTACCACACTGGAACTGTAATTTAATAACATGAACTCCCAATACATAACCAAATTTAATTTGTACCAATATGCAATGCAATGTTCCTTTGCAGGCAATATTTAGTTGTTTGTTTTTTAAACACTTTCAGAAAGGTAGATAATTTATTTTACAAAAGACACAGGTCCAATATTTGGAAATGTTTAATTATTAAGCTATAGTATATAGCTTAATAACATATTGTAGCTTAATAATTTTAGTTTTTAGTTTTATTTCACATTCAATAACTTCTAGGACTTGAAACTAGTCCATTCTTCTTAAGTCTGTTTCTTTATTACCAATCTGCAACATTCTTGTTACCATCTACAATGTGTTTTTTTTTTTGCAATGTCTTTTTAAGTTTATAAACCAAATACAATCAATATCACTAAAGGGTTTTTGTACATATTGTTTTTCTATTAGAAAGGTGCTTCACTTTTATCGGGGTGAGGTAGAGAAGGGCAAACAATATTACAGCTGTTTGTCATTAGAACAGTGAAGCTGCATGTCAAAGCATCAACAGGAAACAACCTATTCCAAGCAATAAGACCGTATTTCACACTCAAGGGAAGGAGTTCATTTCATTTACATTACAAACATGAGCTTCTCTGATATATTAGACAAAACCTTTCCACCTGTACTTTGCTTGCCTAACCCTCAGCGTTACTAACCCTAATCAGGTACGTTTTCCACGGCAACATGCCCTATCTTACACATTATATTGAAAATTCTTAGCACCACGCTTAGATACTAATACCTTGAGCTTAATAAAATAGCTAAGTTTACTAGAAACTTACTGTATGCTAGGCACTGCACTTATTAGTTATTACCTTCACATGAATTATTTTACTTAATCAGGGTTGTAAGCTCCAAGGCCTATAGGGCATTTGAGTAAATGAATAAAGTGAGCTGGGTATAAGAAAGAGCAACGGTTCAGAAATACAATTGAGCCTTATTACTGAATTTCTATAAGCATTTAACATGATACAAACACATATAATACTGGAGGTTATATATTTAATTAAAACTTAGAAATACAAATAAGGATCTGCATTCTACCTCCCGTCTTCCAACCCTGTTTCTTTAAACCACTAGAACACAAGACATAGGCCACAGGGCCCTGGGCACCAGGGATCAGGAAGCAGCTCCAGATCCTTGCTGAAATCTCCAAATAGGTCAGTTCTTTGGGCCTTCCCCTACTCTCTCCCTGAGGATGCTTCTCAGGCTTCCCTGAGAAAACAATCTGTACTTATCTTCTGTGAATGAAATGAGTGTCACTAAATAAAAAACAAAACAAAAATTTAAATGGAAATATCTCATTATGAATTTCTCTTTTATAATGTATGCCTTTCATAGAGGACCAAAAACCTGACACCCTTTGTTTGGTTCAAAGGTCAATGTCAGGTCTTTCAACTGGCATTGTAAAATGCTTTTAACTGGGAACAATTTTATTTAAAACTAGCTGTTAATAGGGACTTCCCTGGTGGCACAGTGGTTAAGAATCCACCTGCCAATGCAGGGGACACGGGTTCAAGCCCTGGCCCAGGAAGATCCCACATACCACAGAGCAACTAAACCCCTGTGCCAGAACTACAGAGCCCACATGTCGCAACTACTGAAGCCCGTGCGCCTAGAGCCCGTGCTCCGCAACAAGAGAAGCCACTGCAATGAAAAGCCCGTGCACGGCAACAAAGAGTAGCCCCCGCCCACCACAACTAGAGTAAGCGCATGCATAGCAACGAAGACCCAATGCAGCCAAAATAAATAAATAAATAAATTTTATTTTAAAAAATAGCTGTTAATAAATATAGGAACTTTCAACAGTGAATAGAATCTTTGCTTTAAAAAAGGGTTTTAGGGCTTCCATGGTGGTGCAGTGGTTGACAGTCCGCCTGCCGATGCAGGGGACACGGGTTTGTGCCCTGGTCCAGGAGGATCCCACATGCCGCAGAGCGGCTGGGCCCGTGAGCCATGGCCACTGAGCCTGCGCGTCCGGAGCCGGTGCTCTGCAACGGGAGAAGCCACAACAGTGGGAGGCCCGCGTACCGAAAAAATAAAAATTAAAAAAAAAAAAAGGGGTTTATTTTAGGGTATCTATTCCTGAGATATTTGTAGATCTATTACTCCAACGTACTCATATTTAGTTTTTAGTACCTTAGTGCCCTACAGCTTATGTATTCCATTTGTAGTTCTTCAACTGCACAAATAGTTTTCATTCATAAAGGTAATTTTAAAGTTAGTTCATTTTCCTATATCAGATTTTTTGGTTTTGTTTTGAACTGAACAAATCTATAAACAGGAGTGTAGTTTAGGCCATCACTTTCATTTTTGGAAAATAACCTTGTTATAGGAAAGGGGACAAATTATTCTTGACAAATGGGTTTTCCAAAGACATAATTTCATAAGGAATGAGCAATGAGAATCATATACTTGTGTTTCCGTAAGTCATAATGTCAGCTAAAAAAGCCAAGTCTTTGACCCAATCTTTGCTTGGGAACTGAGTTGGGAATTTTCTCTTGGGTGGCAAAAAAGAATTGATTTCTTTCTAATCAAAAACAAAATCTCTACAACAATACACCACAACCACACAACCTTGTCACAGAACTGACAGTCACTTTGTATTCAACATGAGTAAAGCACTGAATAGTCTGTATTTCAAACCACAGAAGTCTATTTAATTCTTAGAATTCATAACGGCCTGTTTTTAACTTTTTAGCAAGAGCTATTCCTAGTGAACAATACAATGAACAAACTTAATTTCTACACCTCTGTGAAACACTTCTACATTAGTTTAGACTTGTATAAGTTTAAAGTTAACCCTGACCATCACAGCCACACTGTCTATACCACTTTTTGTTTTTTATTTACTTTGGGCTGCATTGGGTCTTTGTTGCTACGTGCGGGCTTTCTCTAGTTGCAGCCAGCGGGGCCACTCTTCGTTGAGGTGTGCAGGCTTTGCATTGCGGTGGCTTCTCTTGTTGCGGAGCATGGGCTCTAGGCACACAGGCTTCAGAGTTGTAGTGCGTGGGCTCAGAAGCTGTGGCTCGCGGGCTCTAGAGCGCAGGCTCAGTAGTTGTGGTGCACAGGCTTAGTTGCTCCATAGCACGTGAGATCTTCCAGGACCAGGGATCGAACCTGTGTCCCCTGCACTAGCAGGTGGATTTTTTTTTAATTAATTAATTTTTTGGCTGCATTGGGTCTTCATTGCTGTGCGCAGGCATTCTCTAGTTGCGGCGAGCACGGGCTACTCTTTGTTGCGGTGTGCGGGCTTCTCATTGCAGTGGCTTCTTTTTGTTGTGGAGTACAGGTTCTAGGCACACGGGCTGCAGTAGTTGTGGCACGCGGTCTCAGTAGTTGTGGCTCACGGGCTCTAGAGCACAGGCTCAGTAGTTGTGGCACACAGGCTTAGTTGCTCCACGGCATGTGGGATCTTCCTGGACCAGGGCTCGAACCTGTGTCCCCTGCATTGGCAGGCGGATTCTTAACCACTGCGCCCCCAGGGAAGTCTTGATTACCACTTTTGATAAACCCACATTACATTTTCTAAAACATTTCTCAATCCTCAAGTCATTTCCTGATGTTCATGTCATGAGTATCCAGTCTAAAAAACTTTAATTACATCAAAATTATCCTGACACCATAAATAAATATAACTGGGTGGGTGGAATATTTATTCCTGTGGCTTCGTCATCTATAATAAATGCCATAAATGATTTAAGTTTTTCATGCATCATGCCCTTCTAACCCTTAATTCAGCAGGAATAGTATTCCTGGTTAGGTTTATATTTTTAAACACTTATTTAAATGAGTGTTTACATTCAATCAAAATTCTTTCACAAAGTTACCAGCTGTAAAATATTTTGATGCCCAGATAATTTCTTCTTGTAACACATAACTGCATCACACAGCAGCATTGCTTATTTTATTTGAAAGTAAACACAAACCTATTGAAATGTTAGTCCTCTTTCTAGTTCATTAAGTTTTTCACCATAATCTTTTCAATATGCTTGCCACAGATCTTACTATGGTTTGATTCTCTATGGTTTCCATTCAGGAGGAATATAGGTTACACACTGAATTTATAGAAATATGCCCCACATCTACAAAGAAGCAAGCTCTCAACCATTTTACTTGCACATATGGCCCTCTTGGCATATGTCTCATTTTCCCACTTCAGATAGAGACATGGGTATGAGAAATATTTTACTTTCTCCTTTAATAGAAGAAGGAAAAGTGCAAGCACAATGATAAGTGGCAACTTTTTAGCCTGCCCTCAGCATCCAGAGACAATGGTGCCCAGTCCCCATCTGATAACGCAGTTGATACTCTGCCACTGGGCTATGGTAGCTAACTGTTGCCATGTGGGAACGCTGTCTCTATGTGGCCAATGTTTCAAGAAAGCCAGAAATCGGGATTTTTGTGTAAATCTCCTGATTTTTTTCATGTAGGCAGCTAATGAAATTATGAATATAGGTAACTAATAAAAACAAAATGTTTAACACTGTCAGAGCCAAGTTTTGCAGATCCAAAAACACACATCCAAGGGCAAAGTTCAAAATTAAAGACAAATTTTACATTTAACCCTTATTACCAATTTTATGACATACTTCTCTATTATCCCCATTTTACAAATGAGAAAACAGACTCTGCAAGAGCTTAAGTTACTTGTACAAGCTCATGAAGATAGTGAGTCATGAAGGGTGGGGGGTGAAATTTGAATCCTCAAAGGAGTCTGCCTCCAAAGCCCAAGTTCCTAACCACCTGTTCTATGCAAACGTATAAGGCAGATACACACAAGTACATATAAGGCAGATAAGAAAGTGCTGTGCTGATCTGCCCTTATATCCACATGAAAAATGGTAGAAGCCGAAGGTAAATAAACAGATAAACAAATGGACAAACAAACAAGAGTGGACTAGGTCTGACCAATCCAGAACACAACAGGACTACATTTGCTCTCATTCTATATTTGATATTTTCCCTGACACTGCCTAAGATAGCATTAGCCTTTTTCAATTACATTAAAATGGGATTCATAATGAGCTTCTTGTTATTTACATAACTAAAACTCCAGTGTTTTTCAGAGGAAGAGACTACTGCAGGTTTGCCAGAAGACTTGGTATGCATATATATATATTTACTCATGCAAATGTTTGAAAATGTTTGAGCTATACTTTAGTCTTTATTAGAATCACAGAGAAAAGGCACTCTGAATAAAACTATTTAAAATGCTACCTACTGACTTGGAGCACTTTTAGGCCTTTATAAGGGTTGACTAGATTTTAAACTGTATTCCTAACCTATTCAAATCTGTTTACAACTAGTTCTCTGACAAAATACTGCAACACTCTCTCCCACAGGTCTTTAACTTACGTAAGATAGGTGCCTCTGGTGTTGATGTTCATCATCAAATCCACTTTCTTTGTAGGTGTTTCCAATGTGTTGGTCAAGCTAATAGCACTGGCATTATTCACCAGAATATCAATTCCTGTATTCAAATAATCAACTTCTTAGTAATGTAATTTAGACTTTATAACAAAAAGAAATAAAAAACATTCACTCTATATAGTTGAAGCCCGAGTTCACAAATACTTCCTTTAGATAATATGACTGACGAATACACCAATGCAAGACTCAGTAGGTACGTCAAAACAGCACCCAAATGATTTTCACTGGCACATGGAGACCATAACCAGGGCTCCACAGGAAACTGCAAAGAAGCTTAGTCCTTAGTGGTTTGTAGCTCCCGTCCTTATCTGTTCTCTTACTTCCTGGTCTTCCCTCCTTGTCTCCAAGAACCTTAGGTCAATTTCCTTAAAGTTTCCCACCCCCCCATCATCTTTCCAAGGCCTGTCTCCCTTCCAAGCACACCGGTCTCCCTCCTCTCAAAGGCCCTTACTTAAATGGAAGAGCTCCTTTCTGGTCTTGGGAACTGGGAAAAGAAAAATGACCTAGAGTTTAAATTCCAGGCAAATCATGAAAATAGATCAGGTTTGTTTTGGTAACTTATACACAAAATAAATTTAGAATAATGATTATTTCTGCATATTCTATCCAGTCCTTATCCATATGTAACATTTATGGTTACAAGCTTAAATAATGTTAAATGAAAATGGTAAAATACAAAAGCATCTCAAACACATTTCTGCATTTCTACATGGCCTTCATAATTCTTTTCCTTTAAATTGAAGTACAGCAGATTTACAATGTTGTGTTAATTTCTGCTGTACAGCAAAGTGACTCAGTTATAGATATATATACATTCTTTTTTATATTCTTTTCCATTATAGTTTATTTCAGGATACTGAATATAGTTCCCTGTGCGATACAGTTGGACCTTGTTGTTTATGCGTTCTATTCAATATATGTAATAGCTTGCATCTACTAACCCCAAACTCCCCATCCGTCCCTCCCCCATCCCCCTCCCCCTTGGCAACCACAGGTCTGTTCTCTATGTCTGTGAGTCTGTTTCTGTTTCGTAGATAAGTTCATTTGTGTCATATTTTAGACTCCACATATAAGTAATATCATATGGTATTTGTCTCTTTCTGATTTATTTCACTTAGTATGATTATCTCTAGCTGCATCCATTCTTTCTAAAGAGCATTTAATATTCTATCAAATAGATATATGACAATTTCTACTGCTGGAGTTAGACTGTTGCCTTAAACGTCTTTTATTATCTTAACTTCGCTTTGTCCCTCTCTCACAATATGTGGAAAATGGTTTAAATAAGGTTATTATACTTACAACATATTAGTCATAAGCTCCCTTTCTTCATTTATAGTAACATTATAAAATTTTGATCACGTCCTCATTCCTCAATTTCCATATTCTTTAGCACAGAGTTTGCGCTACTAATGTTTTCTTAAAACGTGTCCTTAGAATAACTTTGGATTCAACTATATTACATTTTATATCTTCGTTATAACAAAACTCAGACTCAAGTAAATCACCTGTATATATTGGACAAGTTTCATGTCCTGTGACTACCAGCTTTCCAGAATAAACAAAATGATGATGGTTTGCCTTCACAAGTGGTAAAGACCAGTGAGAGGAATTTTTAAATCCACGACATGCTTCTCAATTCACAAAACTAGATATTGCTCAATCTCATCACTAAGAGATAATCACTGAGGGGCTACTCTGTATAAGCCATGCTGCTAGGGCCTAAGAGACAAGGAAGATAATATTCACTAAAGAAAAAGCCAGGTGGGAGCAAAGCAAATTGAGTGTGGGTCTGGGTGAGATGCTGGACTGATGGGTGTGCAAACCACCTGTGTAGAATTACCCTAATTAAGGCGATGAAGCTAATGAGGGTTGATCCAATCAATGGATTCCTTAGGCAAATCCAAACTTTATTGACTTCATCTCTCACTATGTGATAATAAGTGACAGCTATGTTAGCAGAGCAAACATCTGGGCCCAAAAGCAAAAGAAAGTAGATGAGTAATGAAGATATACTGACTGGGAAAACTGTATTTGACTTGCCAGTGATAAAGAGAAAAAAAACTGGGTCCAATTAAGAGATATCTTAAAATTTCTGAACTCAGATGGGCCAAATTAAAATGGATCAGGGAACGATGGTGGGAAATGATAAAGAAAAGGCATATATGTATGCCTGCTGCAGAAGAAAAAGGTGGCAGGAAAGATCACATCTGTGGTTTATGAAATAGCATAATTTACTCAAGGCCGGAAACACTCTGAAGATGAGGGAAGGCAAGGTGATAGGGAGTACCATGTGGCAGAGGCCCCCCAGGGCACAGGTCAGAAAGCACCATCCACTGTGCAGGACTTTGTTAGGGATAATTCCCCAGCAGAGAGAAATATGAGGGCAAAACAAAGGTAGAGTGCTCCCTAAAAGGCAGACTTCAAAGGCCTACAAAACTCCAAGCCAGACCATATCAGTAGCAACCACAGTGTGGAACTAAAACAAAACGAGCAAAATATAAAGACTTGGGAGATCTGTGGGAAAAAAACACAGAGGAAAAAAGAGCAGGCTATGAATCATCTCATAAATGTGGCATCCATCCTGATTAGGAGACAGCGGAAGCTGAGATGCTGAACAGAGCTCACTGAAGAATTAAGAATTAAGATTCTGCATTGTTATGCCAGAAAAGCAGAAGTTAATGGGCAAATGGAAAGCAAAACACTTTAAATACATCAAAGTGGATCCTAAGGAGGAGGGAAGGAAATGTTAGGAGAGATTCCAAAATAAAGGTAACTCCACCACCAATTTGTAAATTTAGCAAGAAGATAGAAAGGTTTCAGGGCTTCCATGGTGGCGCAGTGGTTAAGAATCCGCCTGCCAAGGCAGGGGACACGGGTTTGAGCCCTGGTCCAGGAAGATCCCACATGCCGTGGAGCAACTAAGCCCATGAGCCACAACTACTGAGCCTGCACTCTAGAGCCCGCGAGCCACAGCTACTGAGACCGCATGCCACAACTACTAAAGCCCACGTGCCTAGAGCCGGTGCTCCACAACAAGAGAAACCACGGCAATGAGAAGCCCAGGCACTACAACAAAGAGTAGCCCCTGCTTGCTGCAATAAAGAAAGCCCACACACAGCTAAGACCCAACGCAGCCAAAAATAAAATTAATTAATTAATTAATTTAAAAAAAAAGAAGTGTTTCAGATGCCCATCTCAACAACAGGTAGCAAAATACATTGGGAGATTTTTTTTCCCCAAAGATATGAAAAGCATACCTTCTTAATTGAAGATTTCTAGCAACTGAACTAAGTTCTAGGACATGAAGCCCAAATCAATAATATGGATCCACTGGCTTCTAAAGAAACAAAAACCAAGATTTGCTTTTGTCCTTACCGTTTTCTCTGTCTACTCCTGGAAAAGTAGATCACATGATAGACAAAGTTGAACTAATCCAACACTGAAGATGCTGAAGGAATGATACCAGGTTCAATGGAAGACAATCTAAGCTACAGTGGCTAAAAAAATGCAGACCATCCATGCACCTGAGTGAACCTCCTTGGCTGGGACAAAATAGAGTTAGAAAATTGGAGAGGAGAGATTTCTTGGTCTTAATTCTTCCAAGAAAAAGATTTCAGTGTGGCTCTTTAAATTCTGTGGCAACAATAGGAGAAGAAATCAATTTGTGAGACTTCAGTTTATTCTGGAGGATCCCAACTCTGGAAAGTGGAGCTGCTTCACATTTTGACACTCAGGAACAAATTTTTAGACTATGCTGTCATTAGTACGTAATGTGTAACTCTTTCTGGTGAACCAGATTAGACAATGCAGCTAGAATTCAAGACAGGAAGTTAAAAGGCGGGTGAAAACTATTATATATAAGATGGATAAACAACAAGGTCCTACTGTATAGCACAGGGAACTATAGTTAATATCCTGTGATAAACCATAATGGAAAAGAATATTAAAAAAAGAATGTATACATGTGTATAACTGAGTCACCCTGATGGACAGCAGAGATTGGCACAACTTTGTAAATCAACTGTACTTCAATTAAGAAAAATAAAATTAAAAAAATAAAAATGAAAATAAAAGGGGAGACTTCCCTGGTGGCACAGTGGTTAAGAATCTGCCTGCCAATGCAGGGGACACGGGTTCGAACCCTGGTCCAGGAAGACCCCACATGCCGTGAAGCAGCTAAGCTTGTGCGCCACAACTACCGAGCCTGTGCTCTAGAGCCCGTGAGCCATAACTACTGAATCCCACATGCTCTAGGGCACAACTACTGAGTCCATGTGCTGCAACTACTGAAGCCCGCGCGCCTAGAGCCTGTGCTCCGCAACAAGAGAAGCCACTGCAATGAGAAGCCCGCGCACCACAACAAAGAGTAGGCCCCCCGCTCACCGCCAACTAGAGAAAGCCCACGTGCAGCAACGAACACCCAACACAGCCAAAAAATAAAATTTTTTTAAAAAGTTTAAAATAATTAAATTTAAAAAAACAATAAATGGGGGGTGAATTTGGGGCCTATATAGTATGGTCTTGAGTATCTTTAACTAATGTCCATCTTGACTCATTTCAGAGGTTTCTTGGGACAATACCAGACAACAGCTGAACTGCTGATGTTCTCTAACTGAACTACAGGACAGAAATAAAGATCGAGAAAGGGCTCAGACAAAGCTGGTAGCAGCTCTCCCCAATATTCTGATGATTCCATTCTCCAAGAAGGATAAACTTGCCCTCAGTTGATAAACCCAATGGATCAACAGAAAGAACTAAAACTGGATGAATACAGAGAAAGGAAAAGCTCCAGTCTTCCACCTTCACCCACCTTATCCCTTAATTCCTCCCTAAAAATGAATGGCTAAACTAATTAGGTTAAGTCCTAATTGGCACTAATTGCTCACTTTCACTAGTAGGTGAAGTCATTTTAGATAAAAGGTTCTGCATATGAATGTGGCTTCCTCTCCTTCCTCTTTCATATTTGCAGCCCGATCAGTAAGAAAAAAAACCCCAGTAATTTTGCTTTCTCTCTCCTCTTCTCTCATGGGCATTCACATTACTTTGGGAAAGGCTGCCAACCAGGAGTAAGATTTTGGATTTAAAAGAAGAGGCCCCATTTGAGCCAAAGCTTTGTGCTCCAGTCCTGAATAACACAGCACTCCACACTGGGAGTTATAAGCACGAGCCTTGCTAACAATAAAGCATTAACCTTGTTTCCCATTGGGCAATATCCTTTGTATGTACATACAGTCTCTGGAATATTATAGGGAGAGAGTGGTAATAGGGCAGGATCAGGACATGGCTACGTGCCTTGCTATAATGCCATCAAAGTCTCAGTTCAACTCCCAACACTTGCCTTCTAGCAGCTTATGAACCAATTGGGGACAAAAAAGAAATACTAAGATCTAAAGTCGTACAAGATGAGGATCAAAGGAATGTTTTTGGAATTCAGAGAAAGAAAAATGTACACTTCTGATTAGTTGGCATAGTCAGGAAACTGGCTTTGTGAAGGAGATGAGATTAAAGCACAAAAAGGTAGGATTTCAAAAGACAAAGAAGGGAACATTTCAGGAAGGATCAGAGGTGGAGGAGTGGGCACTGGAGGAGCCTCAGGAATAGGAACAGCAAAAGCTGAGAGGCAAAAAAAAATTCAAGGTAAGGAAATGGATGTAAACAATTTTGGCTGAAGTATGGAGTTTACATAGGGGTGTAGAAGAAAGATGAAACCAAAACAAGTCTGTTAACACCAGAATGTGAAAGATCTTGAATGCCAATAGGTTATCTGCACTTTATTCAATAAATATTAAAAAGTCATCAAATGATGGTTACATGAACTGGGGAGAGACAAGTGGATGGGATCTGGGGAACCACTTGGCTAGATGTATGTTATTGTCAAGGTCTTAATTTTATTTTGGATGGTAAATTTGTTATACTATCCAAAATGATTTTTAGGGGAATCGGGAAGATGGTGGAAGAGTAAGACGCGGAGATCACCTTCCTCCCCACAGATACACCAGAAATACATCCACACGTGGAACAGCTCCTACAGAACACCTACTGAATGCTGGCAGAAGACCTCAGACCTCCCAAAAGGCAAGAAACTCCCCACGTACCTGGCTAGGGCAAAAGAAAAAAGAATAAACAGAGACAAAAGAATAGGGACGGGACCCGCACCAGTGGTAGGGAGCTGTGAAGGAGGAAAGGTTTCCACACACTAGGAAGCCCCTTCGCGGGCGGAGACTGCGGGTGGCGGAGAGGGAAAGCTTCGGAGCCGCGGACGAGAGCACAGCAACAGGGGTGCGGAGGGCAAAGTGGAGAGATTCCCGCACAGAGGATCAGGGCCGACCGGCACTCACCAGCCCGAGAGGCTTGTCTGCTCTCCGGGCGGGGTGGGCGGGGCTGGGAGCTGAGGCTCGGGCTTCGGTAGGAGCGCAAGGAGAGGACTGGGGTTGGCAGCGTGAACACAGCCTGCAAGGGGTTAGTTTGCCACGGCTAGCCGGGAGGGAGTCCGGGAAAAGTCTGGACCTGACGAAGAGGCAAGAGACTTTTTCTTCCCTCTTTGTTTCCTGGTGCGCGAGGAGAGGAGATTAAGAGCGCTGCTTAAAGGAGTTCCAGAGACGGGGGCGAGCCACGGCTAACAGCACAGACCCCAGAGACACGCATAAGACTTTTGCTGCCACCACCAAGAAGCCTCTGTGCGAGCACAGGTCACTATCCACACCTCCCTTCCGGGGAGCCTGTGCAGCCCGCCACTGCCAGGGTCCCGGAATCCAGGGACAACTTCCCCGGGAGAATGCACAGCGCCCCTCAGGCTGGTGCAACATCGCGTTGGCCTCTGCCGCCGCAGGCTCGCCCCGCATTTGCACCCCTCCCCCCCCAAACTGAGTTAGCCAGAGCCCCCAAAGCAGCTGCTCCTTTAACCCCGTCCTGTCTGAGCAAAGAACAGATGCCCTCCAGCGACCTACACGCAGAGGCGGGGCCAAATCCAAAGCTGAGCCCCGGGAGCTGTGCAAACAAACAAGAGAGAGGGAAATCTCTCCCAGAGCCTCAGAAGCAGCGGATTAAAGCTCCACAATCAACTTGATGTACCCTGAATCTGTGGAATACATGAATAGACAATGAATCATCCCAAATTGATGAGGTGGACGTTGAGAGCAAGATTTATTTTTCCCCTTTTCCTCTCTTTGTGAGTGTGTATGTGTATGCTTCTGTGTGAGATTTTGTCTGTATAGCTTTGCTTTCACCATTAGTCCTAGGGTTCTATCCATCCGTTTTTTTTTTTTCTTTTTTCTTAAAAAAAATTTTTTTTTCTTAATAATTATTTTTTATTTTAATAACTTTATTTTATCTTACTTTATTTTATTTTATTCTCTTCCTTCCTCCCTTGTTCCCATTCTCTTTCTTTCTTCTTCCTTCCTCCCTCCCTCCCTCTCTCTCTTTCTCTCTCTCTCTTTCTTTCTTTCTTCCTTTTCTCCCTTTTATTCTGAGCCGTGTGGATCAAAGGCTCTTGGTGCTGCAGCCAGGAGTCAGTGCTGTGCCTCTGAGGTGGGAGAGCCAACTTCAGGACACTGGTCCACAAGAGACCTCCCATCTCCACATAATATCAAACGGCAAAAATCTCCCAGAGATCTCCATCTCAACACCAGCACCCAGCTTCACTCAACAAACAGCAACCTACAGTGCTGGATACCCTATGCCAAACAACTAGCAAGAGAGGAACAAAACCCCATCCATTAGCAGAGAGGCTGCCTAAAATCATAGTAAGTCCACAGACACCCCAAAACACACCACCAGACGTGGACCTGCCCACCGGAAAGACAAGATCCAGCCTCATCCACCAGAACACAGGCACTAGTCCCCTTCAACAGGAAGCCTACACAACCCACTGAACCAACTATAGCCACTGGGGAAAGACACCAAAAACAACGGGAACTACGAACCTGCAGCCTGCAAAAAGGAAACCCCAAACACAGTAAGATAAGCAAAATGAGAAGACAGAAAAACACACAGCAGATGAAGGAGCAAGATAAAAACCCACCAGACCTAAGAAATGAAGAGGAAATACGCAGTCTACCTGAAAAAGAATTCAGAATAATGATAGTAAAGATGATCCAAAATCTTGGAAATAGAATAGACAAAATGCAAGAAACATTTAACAAGGACCTAGAAGAACTAAAGATGAAACAAGCAACAATGAACAACACAATAAATGAAATTAAAAATACTCTAGATGGGATCAACAGCAGAATAACTGAGGCAGAAGAACGGATAAGTGACCTGGAAGATAAAATAGTGGAAATAACTACTGCAGAGCAGAATAAAGAAAAAGAATGAAAACAACTGAGGACAGTCTCAGAGACCTCTGGAACAACAATAAATGCACCAACATTTGAATTATAGGGGTTCCAGAAGAAGAAGAGAAAAAGAAAGGGACTGAGAAAATATTTGAAGAGATTATAGTTGAAAACTTCCCTAATATGGGAAAGGAAATAGTTAATCAAGTCCAGGAAGCACAGAGAGTCCCATACAGGTTAAATCCAAGGAGAAATACGCCAGGACACATATTAATCAAACTGTCAAAAAGTAAATACAAAGAAAACATACTAAAAGAAGCAAGGGAAAAACGACAAATAACACACAAGGGAATCCCCATAAGGTTAACAGCTGATCTTTCAGCAGAAACTCTGCAAGCCAGAAGAGACTGGCAGGACATATTTAAAGTGATGAAGGAGAAAAACCTGCAACCAAGATTACTCTACCCAGCAAGGATCTCCTTCAGATTTGATGGAGAAATTAAAACCTTTACAGACAAGCAAAAGCTGAGAGAGTTCAGCACCACCAAACCAGCTTTACAACAAATGCTAAAGGAACTTCTCTAGGCAAGAAACACAAGAGAAGGCAAAGACCTACAATAACAAATCCAAAACAATTAAGAAAATGGGAATAGGAACAGACATATCGATAATTACCTTAAATGTTAATGGATTAAATGCTCCCATCAAAAGACACAGATTGGCTGAATGGATACAAAAACAAGAGCCATATATATGCTGTCTACAAGAGACCCACTTCAGACCTAGAGACACATACAGACTGAAAGTAAGGGGATGGGAAAAGATATTCCATGCAAATGGAAACCAAAAGAAAGCTGGAGTAGCAAATCTCGTATCAGACAAAATAGACTTTAAAATAAAGACTATTAGAAGAGACAAAGAAGGACACTACATAATGATCAAGGGATTGATCCAAGAAGAAGATATAACAATTGTAAATATTTATGCACCCAACATAGGAGCACCTCAATACATAAGGCAAATACTAACAGCCATAAAAGGGGAAATCGACAGTAACGTATTTATAGTAGGGGACTTTAAAACCCCACTTTCACCAATGGACAGATCATCCAAAATGAAAATAAATAAGGAAACACAAGCTTTAAATGATACAAAAACAAGATGGACTTAATTGATATTTATAGGACATTCCATTCAAAAACAACAGAACACACATTTTTCTCAAGTGCTCATGGAACATTCTCCAGGATAGATCATATCTTGGGTCACAAGTCAAGCCTTGGTAAATTTAAGAAAATTGAAACTGTATCAATATCTTTTCCGATCACAACGCTATGAGACAAGATATCAATTACAGGAAAAGATCTGTAAAAAATACAAACACATGGAGGCTAAACAATACACTACTTAATAACGAAGTGATCACAGAAGAAATCAAAGAGGAAATCAAAAAATACCTAGAAACAAATGACAATGGAGACACAACGACCCAAAACCTATGGGATGCAGCAAAAGCAGTTCTAAGAGGGAAGTTTATAGCAATACAATCCTACCTTAAGAAACAGGAAACATCTCGAATAAACAACCTAACCTTGCACCTAAAGCAATTAGAGAAAGAAGAACAAAAAAACCCCAAAGTTAGCAGAAGGAAAGAAATCATAAAGATCAGATCAGAAATAAATGAAAAATAAATGAAGGAAACGATAGCAAAGATCAATAAAACTAAAAGCTGGTTCTTTGAGAGGATAAAAAAAATTGATAAACCATTAGCCACACTCATCAAGACAAAAAGGGAGAAGACTCTAATCAATAGAATTAGAAATGAAAAAGGAGAAGTAAGAACTGACACTGCAGAAATACAAAAGATCATGAGAGATTACTACAAGCAACTCTATGCCAATAAATTGGACAACCTGGAAGAAATGGACAAATTTTTAGAAATGCAAAACCCGCCAAGACTGAATCAGGAAGAAATAGAAAATATGAACAGACCAATCACAAGCACTGAAATTGAGACTGGGATTAAAAATTTTCCAACAAACAAAAGCCCAGGACCAGATGGCTTCACAGGCAAATTCTATCAAACATTTAGAGAAGAGCTAACACCTATCCTCTTCAAACTCTTCCAAAATATAGCAGAGGGAGGAACACTCCCAAACTCATTCTACGAGGCCACCATCACCGTGATACCAAAACCAGACAAGCATGTCACAAAGAAAGCAAACTACAGGCCAATATCACTGATGAACATAGATGCAAAACTCCTCAACAAAATACTAGCAAACAGAATCCAACAGCACATTAAAAGGATCATACACCATGATCAAGTGGGGTTTATTCCAGGAATGCAAGGATTCTTGAATATACGCAAATCAATCAACATATTGATTTGATGTTAATCAACATATTAACAAATTGAAGGAGAAAAACCATATGATCATCTCAACAGATGCAGAGAAAGCTTTCGACAAAATTCAGCACCCTTTTATTATAAAAACCCTGCAGAAGGTAGGCATAGAGGGAACTTCTCTCAACAGAATAAAGGCCATATATGACAAACCCACAGCCAACATTGTCCTCAATGGTGAAAAACTGAAAGCATTTCCACTAAGATCAGGAACAAGACAAGGTTGCCCACTCTCACCACTCTTATTCAACATAGTTTTGGAAGTTTTAGCCACAGAAATCAGAGAAGAAAAGGAAATAAAAGGAATCCAAATCAGAAAAGAAGAAGTAAAGCTGTCACTGTTTGCAGATGACATGATCCTATACATAGAAAATCCCAAAGATGCTACCAGAAAACTACTAGAGCTAATCAATGAATTTGGTAAAGTAGCAGGGTACAAAATTAATGCACAGAAATCTCTGGCATTCCTATACACTAATGATGAAAAATCTGAAAGTGAAATCAAGAAAACACTCCCATTTACCACTGCAACAAAAAGAATAAAATATCTAGGAATAAACCTACCTAAGGAGACAAAAGACCTGTATGCAGAAAATTATAAGACACTGATGAAAGAAATTAAAGATGATACAAATAGATGGAGACATATGCCATGTTCTTGGATTGGAAGAATCAACATTGTGAAAATGACTCTACTACCCAAAGCAATGTACAGATTCAATGCAATCCCTATCAAACTACCACTGGCATTTTTCACAGAACTAGAACAAAAAATTTCACAATTTGTATGGAAACACAAAAGACCCCGAATAGCCAAAGCAATCTTGAGAACGAAAAATGGAGCTGGAGGAATCAGGCTCCTGGATTTCAGACTATACTACAAAGCTACAGTAATCAAGACAGTATGGTACTGGCACAAAAAACAGAAAGATTGATCAATGGAACAGGATAGAAAGCCCAGAGATAAACCCACGCACTTATGGTCACCTTAAGTTTGATAAAGGAGGCAGGAATGTACAGTGGAGAAAGGACAGCCTCTTCAATAAATGGTGCTGGGAAAACTGGACAAGTACATGTAAAAGTATGAGATCAGACCACTCCCTAACACCATACACAAAAATAAGCTCAAAATGGATTAAAGACCTAAATGCAAGGCCAGAAACTATCAAACTCTTAGAGGAAAACATAGGCAGAACACTCTATGACATAAATCACAACAAGATCCTTTTTGACCCACCTGCTAGAGAAATGGAAATAAAAGCAAAAATAAACAAATGGGACCTAATGAAACTTCAAAGCTTTTGCACAGCAAAGGACACCATAAACAAGACCAAAAGACAACCCTCAGAATGGGAGAAAATATTTGCAAATGAAGCAACTGACAAAGGATTAATTTCCAAAATTTACAAGCAGCTCATGCAGCTCAATAACAAAAAAACAAACAACCCAATCCAAAAATGGGCAGAAGACCTAGACATTTCTCCAAAGAAGATATACAGACTGCCAACAAACACATGAAAGAATGCTCAACATCCTTAATCATTAGAGAAATGCAAATCAAAACTACAATGAGATATCATCTCACACCAGTCAGAATGGCCATCATCAAAAAATCTAGAAACAATAAATGCTGGACAGGGTGTGGAGAAAATGGAACACTCTTGCACTGCTGGTGGGAATGTGAATTGGTACAGCCACTATGGAGAACAGTATGGAGGTTCCTTAAAAAACTACAAATAGAACTACCATATGACCCAGCAATCCCACTACTGGGCATATACCCTGAGAAAACCATAATTCAAAAAGAGTCATGTACCAAAATGTTCACTGCAGCACTATTTACAATAGCCCGGAGATGGAGACAACCTAGGTTTCCATCATCGGATGAATGGATAAAGAAGATGTGGCACATATATACAATGGAATATTACTCAGCCATAAAAAGAAACGAAATTTAGCTGTTTGTAATGAGGTGGATAGACCTAGAGTCTGTCATACAGAGTGAAGTAAGTCAGAAAGAGAAAGACAAATGCCGTATGCTAACACATATATATGTAATTTTAGAAAAAAAAATGTCATGAAGAACCAAGGGGTAAGACAGGAATAAAGACACAGACCTACTGCAGAATGGACTTGAGGATATGGGGAGGGGTAAGGGTGAGCTGTGACAAAGCGAGAGAGAGGCATGGACATATATACACTAACAAACGTAAGGTAGATAGCTAGTGGGAAGCTCCCGCATAGCGCAGGGATATCAGCTCCGTGCTCTGTGACCGCCTGGAGGGGTGGGATAGGGAGGGTGGGAGGGAGGGAGACGCAAGAGGGAAGAGATATGGGAACATATGTATATGTATAACTGATTCACTTTGTTATAAAGCAGAAACTAACACACCATTGTAAAGCAATTATACCCAAAAAAAGATGTTAAAAAAAAATCTAGAAACAATAAATGCTAGAGAGGGTGTGGGTAAAAGGGAACACTCTTGCACTGTTGGTGGGAATGTGCATTGGTACAGCCACTATGGAGAACAGTATGGAGGTTCCTTAAAAAACTACAAATAGAACTACCATATGACCCAGCAATCCCACTACTGGGCATATACCCTGAGAAAACCATAATTAAAAAAGAGTCAGGGGGCTTCCCTGGTGGCGCAGTGGTTGAGAGTCCACCTGCCAATGCAGGGGACATGGGTTCATGCCACAGTCGGGGGGGGGGGTCCCACATGCCGCGGATCAGCTGGGCCCGTGAGCCATGGCCGCTGGGCCTGTGCATGCAGAGCCTGTGCTCCACAACAGGAGGGGCCACAGCAGTGAGAGGCCCGCGTACCGCAAAAAAAAAAGTCATATACCACAATGTTCATTGCAGCTGTATTTACAATAGCCTGGAGATGGAAACAACCTAAGTGTCCATCATCGGATGAATGGAAAAAGAAGATGTGGCACGTATATACAATGGAATATTAGTCAGCCATAAAAAGAAACAAAATTGAGCTATTTGTAATGAGGTGGATAGACCTAGAGTCTGTCATACAGAGTGAAGTAAGTCAGAAAGAGAGAGACAAATACCGTATGCTAACACATATATATGGAATTGAAGAAAAAAAAAATGTCATGAAGAACCTAGGGGTAAGACAGGAATAAAGACACAGACCTACTAGAGAATGGACTTGCGGATATGGGGAGGGGGAAGGGTAAGCTGTGACAAAGCGAGAGAGAGGCATGGACATATATACACTACCAAACGTAAGGTAGATAGCTAGTGGGAAGCAGCCGCATAGCACAGGGAGATCAGCTCAGTGCTTCGTGACCGCCTAGAGGGGTGGGATAGGGAGGGTGGGAGGGAGGGAGACGCAAGAGGGAGGAGATATGGGAACATATGTATAACTGATTCACTTTGTTATAAAGCAGAAACTAATACACCATTGTAAAGCAATTATACTCCAATAAAGATGTTAAAAAAAAATGAGAAAAAAATGATTTTTATAATTATTCAATTAGTCATCAGATGATTTTAAGCTGTGCTTCTATATGAATAAATACCCATTTCTGGTTATACTCAAAAAGACTCAGGAAAAAATAATCAAAAGAAAATTAAATATAAAATTATAGTTACACCTATACTTTACCAATATTCAATAATTATTTCAGAATGAAGGCTCTACCTCCAAATTTCTCAACTGCTTTCTCCACTGCACTGCTGATTTGTTGTTCATCTCTCACATCAACAACACATGGCAAGGCCTTTCCTCCAGCTGCTTTGACTACAAAGGATAAACAAAGAAACATTAAAGCATTCAAATATTAAACCTTTCATCAATATCAAACCTCTGACACAAGAGTCAAAAGAAAAAAGTACCCCATTTTCAGAAAATCAATATAAATAACTATGTCTTATAACTACCAGCAACTCTGCCCTACAGTAGGACAGATGAATCCAGCTGCAGACTAGCTAGGCCAACTCTATTAAAAAACCAAAAAGGAAGGTAATTTTTTAAAATGCTATTAAAATGGGGAAGGTAATTTAAAAGACCTTTATTATGGAAAATTTCAAAAAATCTACAAAAATATAAAGAATAGTATAATGAACTATCATCAATCCATCTCCTATGTTCAATGATTGATAATGTTTTGCCAGTTATTTGTTTATCTAGCCCCCAATTCCATTTTGTTTTTTGCTGGTGTATTTCAAAACAAACCTCAGGCATCATTTCACTCATAATTTCTTCATATGTATTCCCCTAGCATAACCACAATACTATTAACATAACTAACAAAACTAGCAATATCAACTGAAGCTGAAATTTAAGTCATTACTCCTGGCACAGTGCCTTGAATATAAGCACTCAATAGCTATTTGTGAACTGCAAATATTAAAATAATGACTTGTGAATTATGCAGAGAACAAGTAACATGGAGTACTTTTTCAAAGTGTCCACACCATCCACCTCTCAAATTCTTTCCTCTACTTCCACTCCTCTACTCTCTGCTCCCATCCAAGAACCACTGCCCTCATGAGACATGATATTTAACGGGAGTCTCTCCCATCACTTAAAACTGCTGGGGAGAAAAATGGTTCCCAAACACTGCTGTAAGGTGACAAAATATTTCTTTAACCTGATAAAATTATTTTTAGGGTAGACTTCAGATAGATATAATTAAACTTTCCAGCAAATTCTCTATGTATTGAAACTCACTTTCTTCAGCAGCACTATAGATTGTGCCTGCAAGTTTGGGGTGTGCCTGGGCAGTCTTTGCAGCAATGACTATATTTGCTCCATCCTTTGCTGCTTTCAAAGCAATAGCTTTGCCAATGCCACGGCTCGCGCCTGTGATGAAGACAGTACATCCTGCTAGCTTCCTACAACAGAACAAATGTGACCTTATTAAAAAGCTCAATGTTTTTATTTACTTACCAGTTACAGGAATTCATGCACATAGTCACAAAACATGTTTCCTCCTCTATCAAACTTTCTATAAACCCTCCTCCCTCCCCATCTGATAGCTAATAACTCTACTTTACTCCCATTGTACAATGATTTACAAATTATTACAACTGCAGCGGCCAGATTTGCCATGACTTGGCAAACAAAATCTGCTCAAATGAGAAGTAAATCTTAAAGAGAAATGAGGAAATAATAAACTACATAAATGTATTTTTCTGACAGAAAAAGTGTTAACAAAGCTTATTCTTGAAAGATTTTTTAAAAGAGCTTATTTTTGAGTGGTGGGATTATGAATAAATTGTATCATATTCTTTATATTGTTCAGAATTTTTCAAATTTTCTTCAATGAATACATACCACTTAAAAGGAATTATGTAAGAGCTAATAATTTTTTAACAGATGCTCATCATTGCTTATAATAGCCAGAGTGGAAACAACATAAATGTCCATAAACTGATGAATGGAAAAATAAAATGTGATATATACATAATACAATGGGATATATTCAGCAATAAAAAGGAATGAAGTACTGATCTATGCTACATGGTTGAACCTTGAAAACATTATGCTAGTTGAAAGAGTCACAAAGGACCTCATATTGTATGATTCCATTTATATGAAATGTCCAGAACAGGCAAACCTATAGAGACACAAGGATTAATGTTTGCCTAGGACTGGGGGTGGGGGATTTGGGGGTTGACAGCTGAGGGGTATGGGGTTTCTTTTGGGGATGATGAAAATATTTTAAAATTGATTGTGGTGATAGTTGCACAACTCTGTGAATATACTAAAAATATATAATATACCACTTAATTGTATACTTTAAATGGGTAAATTGTGTGGTGTGTGAATTACATCTCAGTAATGCTGTTAAACAAACAAACGTAGAAAGATGGCAAAGAACTCAGGGTATTGTTCAAAAGATTCTGTGATCCAAATGTACTGAGGAAAGTTCTCTGTGTCCATTAAGTTTTTTATATCTACCCACCTTAACTTTTAACCTTCTAATTATTCAGTTGTTAGATGAGAAGAAAACCTGTATAAAGTCAGATAACAGTGAGGGAAACCTACTTTCTTGTTTACTTTCTAAAGGCAAATAAAAAGCTCGTTTAAGGAGAAGGATGGAGAGGACAGCAAAAGTGACAATGACAAAGAGAAAAAGGGACAGTAACCAAAGACAGGGGTAACAGAGAAGTAGGCTTGTTAACAAAAGAACATAAAGCTCTTGCCAAGATCTGGAGAATTACACTCTAGAAGCAAATTAAGAGGTAAAAGTGGGAGGATTTCAAAATAAGGAATAAATGGTTTAGCAAGAAAGAAGGGGAGTGGAGAAGTGAGGAAGAGACAGAGGTGTTAACTATTTTTAGTGAAATAGCAAACACACAAAAAGCATATAAACTAATGTGTATAGTTTAAAGAACAAATTAAGATAAATACCAAGAAATAGAAATACAATATTACCAACGCCCCAGAAGCCAGCTGTCTATTCCTCTCTAACTATCCTTCTTCTTCCTCCCGACCCACAAAGTGACAACTACTTTATTTTTATTTATTATACAGCAGGTTCATATTAGTTATCTATTTTATACATATTAGTGTATCTATGTCAATCCCAATCTCCCAATTCATCCCACCACCATCACCCCCACTCCGCTTTCCCCCTTTGTCTATATGTTTGTTTTCTACATCTGTGTCTCTATTTATGCCTTGCAAACCGGTTCATCTGTAACATTTTTTTAGATTCCACGTATACGTGTTAATATACGGTAGTTGTTTTTCTCTTTCGGACTTACTTCACTCTGTATGACAGTCCCTAGGTCCAGCCACGTCTCTACAAATGACCCAATTTTATTCCTTTTTATGGCTGAGTAATATTCCATTGTATATATGTACCACATCTTCTTTATCCATTCATCTGTTGATGGGCATTTAGGTTGCCCCCATGACCTGGCAAATTGTAGCACTGCAAAGAACATTGGGGCACATGTGACTTTTTTTTTTTAATGAGCTTTTAAAAATAAATTTACTTATCTACTTCTTTCTGGCTGTGTTGGGTCTTTGTTGCTGTGCATGGGCTTTCTCTAGTTGCGGCGAGTGGGGCCAATCTTCACTGTGGTGCGCGGGCTTCTCACTGCGGTGGCTTCTCTTGTTGCAGAGAACGGGCTCTAGGCACACGGGCTCAGTACTTGTCGCTCACGGGCTTGGTTGCTCCGTGGCATGTGGGATCTTCCCAGACCAGGGATTGAACCCATGTCCCCTGCATTGGCAGGCAGATTCTTAACCACTGCGCCACCAGGGAAGTCCTACAAGTGTCTGGTGTTAGGGAGTGTTCTAATTTCATTCTTTTACATGTACCTGTCCAGTTTTCCCAGCACCACTTATTGAAGAGGCTGTCTTCTCTCCATTGTATATTCTTGCCTCATTTGCCAAAGGTAAGGTGACTATATGTGCGTGGGTTTATCTCTGGGCTTTCTATCCTGTTCCATTGATCTATATTTGTTTTTGAGCCAGTACCATACTGTCTTGATTACTGTAGCTTTGTAGTACAGTCTGAAGTAAGGGAGCCTGATGCCTCCAGCTCCGTTTTTCCTTCTCAAGATTACTTTGGCTATTCGGGGTCTTTTGTGTTTCCATACAAATTGTAAAATTTTTTGTTCTAGTTCTGTGAAAAATGTCATTGGTAGCTTGATAGGGGTCACATTGTATCTGTAGATTGCTTTGTGTAGTATAGTCATTTTCACAATATTGATTCTTCCAATCCAAGAACATGGCATATCTCTACATCTGTTTGTGTCATCTTTGCTTTCTTTCATCAGTGTCTTATAATTTTCTGAGTACAGGTCTTTGGCCTCCTTAGGTAGATTTATTCCTAGGTATTTTATTCTTTTTGTTGCAGTGGTGAATGGGATTGTTTCCTTAATTTCTCTTCTGATCTTTAGTTGTTAGTGTATAGGAATGCAAGAGATTTCTGTACATTAATTTTGTATCCTGCAACCTTACCAAATTCATTGATTAGCTCTAGTAGTTTTCTGGTGGCACCTTTAAGGTTCTCTATGTATAGTATCATGTCATCTGCAAACAGTGACAGTTTTACTTCTTTTCCAACTTGGATTCCTTTTCTTTTTTGTCTTTGATTGCTGTGGCTAGGACGTCCAAAACTATGTTGAATAATAGTGGTGAGAGTGGACATCCTTGTCTTGTTCCTGATCATAGAGGAAATGCTTTCAGTTTTTCACCATTGAGAATGATGTTTGCTCTGGGTTTGTCATATATGGCCTTTATTATGTTGAAGTAGGTTCCCTCTATGCCCATGCCCACTTTCTGGAGAGTTTTTATAATAAATGGGTGTTGAATTTTGTCAAAAGCTTTTTCTGCATCTATTGAGATGATCATGTGGTTTTTATTCTTCCATTTGTTAATATGGTGTATCACATTGATTGATTTGCATATATTGAAGAATCTTGCATCCCTGGGGTAAATCCACTTGATCATGGCATATGATCCGTTTAATGTGCTGTTGGATTCTGTTTCCTAGTATTTTGTTGAGGATTTTTGCATCTATATTCATGAGTGATATTGGTTCGCAAGTTTCTTTTCTTGTAGTATCTTTGTCTGGTTTTGGTATCAGGGTGATGGTGGCCTCGTAGAATGAGTTTAGGAGTGTTCTACAATTTTTTGGAAGAGTTTGAGAAGGATGGGTGTTAGCTCTTCTCTAAATGTTTGATATAATTCACCTGTGAATCCATCCGGTCCTGGATTTTTGTTGGAAGATTTTTAATCAGCTTCAATTTTATTACTTGTGATTGGTCTGTTCATATTTTCTATTTCTTCTTGGTTCAGTCTTGGAAGGTTATACCTTTCTAAGAATTTGTCCATTTCTTCCAGGTCATCCATTTTATTGACATAGAGTTGCTTGTACTAGTCTCTTAGGATGCTTTGTATTTCTGAGGTGTCTGTTGTAACTTCTCCTTTTTCAATTCTAATTTTATTGATTTCAGTCCTCTTTTTCTTGAAGAGTCTGGCTAAAGGTTTATCAATTTCGTTTATCTTCTCAAAGAACCATCTTTTACTTTTATTGGTCTTTGCTATTGTTTTCTATTTCACTTATTTCTGCTCTGATATTTATGATTTCTTTCCTTCTACTAACTTTGGGTTTTGTTTGTTCTTCTTTCTCTAGTTCCTTTAGGTGTAAGGTTAGATTGTTTGAGATTTTTCTTGTTTCTTGAGGTAGGTTTGTATTGCTATAAACTTCCCTCTGAGAACTGCTTTTGCTGCATTCCATAGGTTTTCCATCGTCATGTTTTTATTGTCATTTGTCTCTAGGTAATTTTGATTTCCTCTTTGATTTCTTCAGTGATCTCTTGATTATTGAGTAAGGTATTGTTTAGCCTCCATGTGTGTGTTTTTTACGTTTTTTTCCCTGCAATTGATTTCTAATCTCATAGCGTTGTGGTCGGAAAAGATGCTGGTTATGATTTCAATTTTATTAAATTTACCAAGGCTTGATTTGTGACCCAAGATGTGATCTATGCTGGAGAGTGTTCCATGAGCACTTGAGAAGAAACTGTAACTTGCTGTTTTCAGATGGAATGTCCTATAAATATCAATTAAATCTATCTGGTCTCTTGTGTCATTTAAAGCTTGTGTTGCCTTATTAATTTTCTGTTTGGATGATCTGTCCATTGGTGTGAGGTGTTAAAGTCCCCCAGTATTATTGTTACTGTCAATTTCCTCTTGTATAGCTGTTAGCAGTTGCCTTATGTATTGAGGTGCTCCTATGTTGGGTGCGTATATATTTCTAATTGTTATATCTTCTTCTTGGATTGATACCTTGATCATTATGTAGTGTCCTTCCTTGTCCCTTGTAACATTCTTTATTTTAAAGTCTATTTTATCTGATATGAGTATTGCTGCTCTGGCTTTCTTTTGATTTCCATTTGCATGTAATATCTTTTTCCATCCCCTCACTTTCAGTCTGTATGTATCCCTATGTCTGAAGTGGGTCTCTTTTAGACAGCATATATATGGATCTTGTTTTTGTATCCATTCAGCAAGCCTGTGTCTTTTGGTTGGAGCATTTAATCCATTCACATTTAAGGTAACTATCAATATGTATGTTTGTATTACCATTTTCTTAATTGTTTGGGGTTAGTTTTTGTAGGTCCTTTTCTTCTGTTTTTTCCACTTAGAGAAGTTCCTTTAGCATCTGTTGTGAGCTGGTTTGGTGGTGCTGTGCTGAATTCTCTTAGCTTTTGCTTGTCTGCAAAGCTTTGATTTCTCCGTCGAATCTGAATGAGATCCTTGCCAGACAGAGTAATCATGGTTGTCAGTTCTTCCCTTTCATCACTTTAAATATCGTGCCACTCCCTTCTGGCTTGTAGAGTTTCTGCTGAGAAATCAGCTGTTAACCTTATGGGAGTTCCCTTGTATGTCATTTGTCGTTTTTCCCTTGTTGCTTTTAACAATGTTTGTCTTTTTTATCAATTTGATTACTATGTGTCTCAGTGTGTTTCTCCTTGGGTTTATCCTGCCTGGGACTCTCCACGCTTCCTGGACTTGGGTGGCTATTTTCTTTCCCATGTTAGGGAAGTTTCTGACTATAATCTCTTCAAATATTTTCTCAGGTCCTTTCTCTCTCTCTTCTCCTTCTGGGACCCCTATAATGCGAATGTTGGTGCATTTAATGTTGTCCTAGAGGTCTCTTAGGCGGTCTTCATTTATTTTCATTCTTTTTTCTTTATTCTGTTCTGTGGCAGTGAATTCTACCATTCTTTCAGGTCACTTATCTGTTCTTCTGCCTCAGTTACTCTGCTATTGATTCCTTCTAGTGTATTTTTAATTTCAGTTATTGTATTGTTCATCTGTTTGTCCTTTAATTCTTCTAGGTGTTTGTTCTTTAACTCTTCTAGGTCTTTGTTAAACATTTCTTGCATCTTCTCAATCTTTGCCTCCATTCTTTTTCCAAGGTCCTGGATCATCTTCAGTATCATTATTCTGAATGGCTGCCTATCTCCACTTCATTTAGTTTTTTTGGTGGGGGGGGTGGGGTTATCTTGTTCCTTCATCGGGTACCTAGTCCTCTGCCTTTTCATCTTGTCTTTCTGTGAATGTGGTTTTTTTCCCACAGGCTGCAGGATTGTAGTTCTTCTTGCTTATGCTGTCTGCCCTCTGGCAGATGAGGCTAAGAGGGTTGTGCAAGCTTCCTGATGCGAGGAACTGGTGGTGGGTAGAGCTGGGTATTGCCCTGGCAGGCAGAGCTCAGTAAAACTTGTCTGCTGATGGGTGCAGTTGAGTTCCCTCCCTACTGGTTGTTTGGCCTGAGGCGACCTAGCACTGGAGCCCACAGGCTCCTTGGTGGGGCTAATGGCGCACTCCTGGAGGGCTCACGCCAGGGTGTACTTCCCAGAACTTCTACTGCTAGTGTCCTTGTCCCTGCAGTGAGTCACAGCTGCCCCCTGCCTCTGCAGGAGACCCTCCAACACTAGCAGGTAGGTCTGGTTCAGTCTCCTATGGGGTCATTGCTCCTACTGCCGGGTCCTGGTGCGCACACTACTTTGTATGTGCCCTCCAAGAGTGGAGTCTCTGTTCCCCCCAGTCCTGTCGAAGTCCTGCAATCAAATCCCACTAGCCTTCAAAATCTGATGCTCTGGGAATTCCTCCTCTCGTTGCCAGACCCCCAGGTTGGGAAGCCTGACGTGGGGCTCAGAACCTTCACTCCAGTGGGTGGACTTCTGGGGTATAATCATTCTCCAGTTTGTGAGTCACCCACCCAGCAGTTATGGGATTTGATTTTATTGTGATTGCACCCTTCCTACCGTCTCATTGCGGTTCCTCCTTTGTCTTTGGATGTGGGGTATCTTTTTTGTTGATTTCCAGTGTCTTCTTGTCGATGATTATTCAGCAGGTAGTTGTGATTCCAGTGCTCTCCCAAGAGGGAGTGAGCGCATGTCCTTCTACTCCACCATCTTGAACCAATCTCCTCTCACAACACTTTAAATATTATTACTCATTCCCTTGTTTTTTTACTATTCCTAACACTTACATCTCTATGTCTAAGCCCAGGACTAAACCCAACCCTCCATCTGCTTTGTGCATAGCCCTAGAGTGAAGAATCGTTTTCACAGATGAACATGTATGATCAATTTGATGATAGGGAACACCAATTTTGAACCCAAATTAAGCAAAACATTATCTCCCTGTTATGGATTGAACTGTATTCACCAAAATACAATTGTACCTCCCTGTCACAGATTGAATTATATCTACCAAAATGTTAGGATATGTTGAAGTCCTAACCTCCAGTACCTCCGAATGAGACCTTATTTGGAAACAGGGTTGGTGCAGATGTGATTAGTTATAATGAGGTCATACTGGAGTAGGGTGGATCCTTAATCCAATATGACTGGTGTCTCTTTAAGAGGAGGAAAGACTATGTAAAGACAGACACACAAGGAGGATACCACATGATGACAGAGGCAGAGACAGGAACAAAACAGCTACAAGCTAAGAACACAAGGACTGCCAGCTATCACCAGAAGCTAGGAAGAGGTAAGGAAGAATTCTACCCAGAATTTCAGAGCATGGCCCTGCTAACACCTGGACTTCATACTTCCAGCCTCCAGAACTTTAAGAAAATAAATTTGTTTAAAGCCACTCAATTGGTGGTACTTTGTTACGGCAGCCCTAGGAAACCAACACACTCTTCCTTCTCCCCAGAAAAGAATTTCATTCTTGTCATTAGTAGATATGTATTACAAAAAAAGTACTTATTTTGAATTTCACCAATTAAAAAATACCGTGGAAATTGGTTTCCTCTCATTATACATACATCTCTTATATGTGATGTTATAGATACATCTCTTACACCTACATAGTATCTCCAATTTTGCCTCTTGCCCAGGAAATCTAAAATATTTACTATCTGGACCTTTACAGATAAAGTTTGCCTAACCATGATCTGAACAATAAACTGTTTAATTTTTGCCTAATGTTGAACTTTATATAATAGATTCATACAGTATATGTTACTCTATGACTTGCTTCCTTCACGAAACATGGTTTGGAGACTTACCCATATCTTGGTGCAAATAGTTACACTTATTTTAATTAATATACAATATTTCACATATGAACATACTATACTTATTCATTCTACTGCTTATGGACTTTGGGGATCGTTTCCAGGTTTTTTTTTTTCTATTATGAACAATGGTGCTAAAAATAATCTTGTACACTTTTTCCAGTCACATGTGCATGAGTTTCTCTAGGGCATACACCTACAGGTGAACCTGCCGGATTACAGGACACAGTTGTAGATTAAACATGACCACAAATCCTTTGGCATCCCTTTCATCAAGAGAAGGAGTATATTTTCCCCTTCCCCTTGAGTCTGGGTTCACCTTATGACTTTTTTGAGCAATAGAATATGATGAAATGATATTCTGGAATTTCCAAGACCATGCTATAAAATGGCTGGTAGTTTCCATTTTCTCCTGGAAGCCAAATGCTATGCTGTAAAGAAGAGAGACAGATTATCAACTGATGAGAGGCAATGGGAGAGAGGGTAAGAGGTCATTTAGGATGTTTCAGCCCCAGTCAAGAACCCGGCTAAAAGGAGCCATATGAATGACTTCAACTTATACTATATAGAGCAGAAGAACCCAGTCAACCCAGAGAAGTGTGAATAATAATAAAGCATTGTCATTTCAAACCATTAAGTTTTAGGGTGGTTTGTTAAAGCAATAGGTAACTGAAACACATGCTGAAGTTCAACTTTCCCAAATAATGCCAAACCTCCTTCAAAGTGGTTAATATTCCTACCAGCAGCAATATATGAGTACGAGTTCCTGCAGCTCCACACCTCCCCAACACTTGATGTCAGACATTTAAAATTTTTGACAATCTGGTACATATGAAATAGTATCTCAGTATGGTTTTAATTTACATTTCCCTTATTACTAATAAGGGTGAATATATTTTCATGTTAATACTCACTATGTTCCTTCTTCTGAGTAATTCCTATTAATTTATTTTGCTCATCTTTCTACATGGTTGACTTTTTTCCTAATGACTCATAAAAGTCTATAAGCTTTTAAAGATTTAAAATCTTTTCATTTGTGGCTTCCTTTTCACAATTATAGTATATTTTGATGAGCAGAAATTATTTTCATATAGCAGAATTTATGAATCTTTTCTTTTACAGCCAATGCTTTTGGGGTTAAGAAATCCATCTGTAACCACAATTGTATTAATTTTCTTCCAAAAGTTTTATGGTTTATCTTTTAAATTTTTGTCTTTAATCTACATGGAATGAATTTTTGTATATGAATTGACGTAGGGATCCAACTACATTTTCCCCCGTATGGCTAACCAACTGTCCCAGTCTGAAAAGTCCATCATTCCCACAGATCTTTAATGTCAGCTTTCTCATAGACTGAGTCTCCCTAAATATACATATCTGTTTCTAGGCTCTCTATTCTGCTCCATTTGGCTACATGGATTGCACTGTCTTAAATATAACAGCTTTCTTGGATATACTTGGACCTTTGCCTTTCCACATATATTTTAGAATCAGCTTATTTAATTGCACAAACAAAATCAGTTGGGATTTTGATAGAAACTGTACTGAATCTAGAATTCAATGTGGGAAGAACTGACATCTTTATGACACTGAGTGCTCCAATCCATTAACATGGTATTGCTCTCTATTTCACACCTGAAACTACACAGTGTCTCTCTGTAATCAAATGTAATGTTAATTTTGGCCATCCAACCATGGTGTTATCAGATTTTTCCACTGTGTAATTACTATTCTTTCCCTTGCAACTAACAACGCAAAGATGCTTAAAGACCATTTTTTAATTTTTATTATGATGTTTTCAAATATATTCAAAAATAGAGAAAATACTAAAATAAGCTCCCATTTTTATTTAACAATTCAACAATTATCAAAATTTGAAAGTGATAATCAGAAAGCCAATCTCAGAAGTCATATAATCTCACCTATAAATGCTTCAGCATGCATTTCTAACTTTTATATAACAATATCATTATCACAACTAAAAAAATTGACAATAATTCCTCAATATCAACTAGTACCTATCCATATGCAAAGTTTAACAACTATCTCAAAAATGTCTTTTTACAGTTGGTTTGATCAAATCAGGATCCTGTCAGGACTTCACATTGCATTAATTTGTTACAGACATACCTCAAGATATTGTAAGTTCAGTTCCAAACCACTACAATAAAGTGAATATTGAAATAAAGCGAGTCACACAAATTTTTTGGTTTCCCAGTGCATATAAATGTTATGTCTACACTGTACTCTGTTAAGTGTGCAATAGTACTATGTCTAAAAAAAATGTACATATCTTAAATAAAAAATACTTCATTGCTAAAAAATGCTAACCATCAAAGCACGGTTGCCACAAACTTTCAGTTTGTAAAACACACAATATCTGCAAAGCACAATAAAGGTTAAAAACAATAAAACTAGGTATGCCTGTATATCTTATAAGTCTCTTTTAATCTACAACAGCTCCCCTTTCCATTTTCTTTATGCCATTTATTGGCTGAAAAATATAGATCATTTGTCCTGTAGTATAGCCCATATTCTGGATTTTGAACTTCTCATTTTTACTGCCATTGTACTGTATTTCTTGTTGATTTTTGCTTGTGTGCAGAAATCTAATTCTCCTCATTGACTTTTGTATCCTGAAAATTTGTCAAACTCTTATTAAATCTAATAATTTAGTTATACATTATTTTGGTTTTCTATGTAATCATATTATCTGCAAATAATGACAGCATTGTTTCTTTCAGTCCAATCCAAATATTTTTTCTTTCTTTCTCATGCCTTATTTACTACAGAAAGAAGAAAAGTGTTCCCAGATTGAAGGTCTGAGGTGCTAGAAGGAATAAAAGCCAAAGATATTAGTAAATTAAGTACGGAAATCTAAAAAAGTATTTATAATGATAATTATAATAATATAAATAATATAATAAATAATAGTATTTTGGAGATTAAAAAGATAGAATTAAAATATATTGTTACAATAACATAAGTTAAAAACTGAGTGACTGGAGTTCAACTTTTCTAGGTACTTGTATTGTTTGGGAAAATGGTAAAACTTTTTTACTTTAGACATTGGTAAGTTATATACATGTTAAACTTTCTAGGTTAAATATGATAAACAGAAATCCAAGACTTTAACAGTTTTTTTGACAAGAATGGGATTCTGACAGAGACATGGCTTTCTGGAAGAAAAAAGGACAAGAGCCCCCAGAGCCAGTTTAGGGGATAGAAAAAGACTCCAGTAGCACTCTCGCCCGTGGCTGAGAGGAGTAAGGGTCCTCATCTGTTCTTCTGTTAAAGAAGCAGACCAACAAGAGGCAGGTACACTGTATACTGTAAGACACAATAGTATTCAAATCACTACACTAATACCACTACCAATAATAAATCTACCAAGTAAAGTTCAAGATTTCTTTGCACTCTTTTTTCTTTTAAAGTTATACTTTTTTTTGCATAGATGCTCCCCATTCTCCTCTCATTATTTATTTATTTATTCATTTATTTGGTTGCGCTCGGTCTTAGTTGCAGCAGGCGGGCTCCTTAGTTGCGGCATGCATGTGGGATCTAGTTCCCTGACCAGGGATCAAACCAGGGTCCCCTGCATTGGGAGCGCGGAGTCTTATGCACTGCACCACCAGGGCAGTCCCTCTTTGCACTCTTTTTGTCTTTAGAGCAAATCCCTCTAAGAGTGTACAAATTACTATGTTAAAATTATTCATGCCGCAACTAAGAAGCCTGCATGCTGTAACAAAGATCCTGTGTGCTGCAACTAAGACCTGGCGCAGCCAAAATAAATAATAAATAAATAGATAAGCAAATAAACAATCTTTAACTGGAGAGCTAAAAGTATAAAGAAGAATTAATTGAATTATTTTTCTATGTATGTTTATGTGAAAAACTTGACATATAGTTAAGTTCTTCTGTTTATGGTAGCATTCCATTTTAGCTTACCTCTTTCCCCTCATCTTTGATGAGGGATGTTGTAAAACATGTACATGATTTAAAAGTCAAAACTTATAAATGTGTATATTCAAAGAAGTTCAATCCCTTGCCTATAGGTAACTAGATTCCTTAATTTCTAGCTTACCCTTCTCATATTTTTGTTTTGAAAAATATGCAAACACACACACACATACATAAGACACATCATGTGTGTATGTGTGTATAATTTTCCCTTCTTTTTATACAAAAGGGAGTATGCATAGAGTGTTAAAATGATTTTTTTAAACGTAAGTATTTAGATGAAAATGTCCCAATTGTTGCTTTAAAAAGCCCTATCCCTAGCAGATGCAAACTATTATATACAGGATGGATAAACAACAAGGTTCTATATAGCACAGGGAACTATATTCAATATCTGTGATAAACCAAAATGGAAAAGAATATGAAAAAGAATGCATGTGTGTGATATATGTATCACTGAATTACTTTGCTATACAGCAGAAATTAACACATTATAAATAAGCTATACTTCAATAAAATACATAAATAAAAACAAATTTTTAAATAAATTTTTTTAAAAAATGAGGAAGGAGAGAGAGAAAAAAAAAAAGCTCTACCCCTTTGCCTTTGGTTTAGTTGGATTCATTCCCAGTAGGATAAAGGACATTTTCATGCTCAAGGTCTCAGGAATTGGCAGAAAGAAGGGCAAAGGCAGCTTTCCTCTTAACCTGAAGACCAGGCCTTAGTACTACTAAGGAACTCCTCCACCTATAAAGCATTAGAACCAGAGTATAGAAGGCAAGAAAGAAAAAAGGTTCCAAATTCCTCAGTACTATTGGTAGATGCCTAAAACTTGCTGAAGTAGAGTTAACCTACACTACAATTTACCAAAATTCTCTGGGACCTCAAAATCATGGTAAATGTGATGAAACTTTTAACTTTGTTTAGTTAACAAAGTTAACAAAGTTAACTTTGTTTGATGAAACTTTTAACTTTAGGAAAGAAAAACAATCACTTAAAATTCTGAGAAGAAATCCAAAAGAGGCAGGAACTAGCTTTCCAAGATACTAAAGCATTTTATAAAACTAGAGCAATTAAAATAGTTTAGTACTGGTACATGAATAGACAGACCAACGTAATAGAATTTTTAAAAAGACCCCTAGATATACAAGAATTCAGAGGTGGAATTTCTAATAGAAAGAAAAAAATAACTAGTCAGCCAATGGTGCTGGAACAACTGCACAGCCAGCCATCTGAACCAAAATAAGTGGGTTTCCTAACTCACTTCCTATGCCAAAATAGTATGCAAAACAGTATTTCATTTCAGGTAGATAAAAATCTGAGTGGGGAAAAAAACCCACAGAAATACTAAAAGAATACTTAAAAATTATAAAACAAAAAACTTAGTTTAAGATGGCCTTATAGCTTTGTCACAAAAACACAAAAACTTTAAAAGAATAGATTGAGGGGAATTCCCTGGCCGTCCAGTGGTTAGGACTCTGTGCTTTCACTGCCAAGGGCGCAGGTTCATCTCTGGTCGGGGAACTAAGATCCGCATGCCACAGGGTGCAGCCAAAAACAAAAAAAAGAATAGACTGATAACTCTGACTTGATAAAAGGACATATTTCTGCATGGTAAACAAATTGGATAATCAAACTCGATGCAATGAAAAAAACAGAGAAAAACATTTCTAACACATATGATATAGAACAAATATTTTTACACTAGAGAGCTTAGAGATCAACCAAAAACCTAATTGTGTAAGCCAGGCAAAGAAAAAGATACACAGCTGGCTTTAAACCAGGATTTCTCAATCTCTACACTACTAAAGACATTTTGGACAAGATAATTCTTTGTTGAAGGGGGCTATCCTGTCCATTATGTTTACCAGCATCTCTGGACTCCACCTATTAGACACCAGTAGCAACCCCCCTCAATTGTGACAATCAAAAATGTTCCCAGATATTGCCAAATGTCCTATGGGGGTCAAAATTGCTCCTTGATGAGAACTGCTGCTTTAAACATATAAAAAGATCCTCATCCTCGCTCTTTGATACAAATTTTAACTATAATGAGGTGCCATTTTTTTCTCTAGTTAGATTTTTATTATCAAAACAAATATTTTTATTATCAAACATTTTGCTGTTTGCCAACGTGTTGGACTAGGAAATCTCATTCATCCTTTTGGATGTGCAATCTCTTTGGAAGGCTATTGGTATTAGCTATCAAAATTTTAATTACCTATACTCTTTGATCCAACAGCTTCATTTCCAAGAATTTATCATATGGATACACTCAAATATGTGCAAACAGGTGAATACAAGGATAATCATTGCAGCAAAGAAGGAGTAACAAAAAACTAGAAATGATCTGGTATCCAATGACAGGGGGTTGCTTAAACAAACAGAACACCATGTAACTATTAAAAGGGAGGAAGATCAACATGTACTGAAAATACGTTCCAAGACATATTAGCTAAAAATACCAAGGCCCAGAAGGGACTTTGCTACTATTTTTTAAAGTGGGGTGGGTGTGTGTGTGTGTTTAGGACTCTGTACCCAAATATATTTATAAATGCACAGAATATTTTTGGAAACCTACCAGAGAGTAAGTAGGAGGCTGAGTTAAGGATAAGGAAACTCAACCTTCTGAGCTGTTTAAGTGTTTTGGCAACGAACCTATATGTTTCAAGCAAATTACAGAACGGACTTGGCACTCAGCTCAAAACACCCATACAGTATAGAAACAAAACAGAATGAGACGGGGGTGGAGGAGTAGTTTAACTGGTATAGAGTTTGTTTCTCAAGTCGCAAAAGTTCTGCAAATTAGTTGCACAACAATGCAAACATACTTAACACTACTTAACCAACCGTACACTTAAAAATGGTTAAGGTGGCAAATTATTCCTTATGTGTATTTTACAACTTCATATCTTTTAAAAGGGAAAAAAGTCCCCCCCAAAGATAACCATATTTTAAGATTAGTTTAGTTTGTTACTAATTTGAAATCCCTTTTTAAACACCTCATTATTTTCTTCTTCCAGAATCGAGCGTTCCGAGTAAGTGGAGACTCATTAGGCGCACCAGTGTTCCAGTGACCTTTCACCTAGAACTCGCGGCCTTCGGCAAGGCACGCAGCTACTGCTAAACCCAAAGTGGGACCCGCCTTGGGGTCGGCGGGACACCTCACTCTGGATCCTTTACCTGTGGAAGAGGCTGTAACGTGACTGCCACCCTGAAGTACACAACTCTGCGTTACTTTTCACAAGTTACCGCAGATTCGAGGAACATTGTGTCCAGCGCGGACCAGCGCTCCAGACCTCGCCGGGCAGCTTCATTAACCCTCCCACCGCGGGGGCCGGGCCACCCATGCCATCCACTTCGCCCGGCGGGGTTTCTTCCCCGCGGCTCCCGATTCCCCTTACCCCGTGTTGGGCAACATGACTGTTGCAGATTGGAGGCGGTGGCGACAACGGCCTCAACGAGCGGATACTGAGAGGGTGACTTCTCCCCGCACTTGGCCCCGCCCCGAGGTCTGCGGGGGAATTGGGCGCTCCAAGAAACGGAAGGTGGCTGAGTGCGCCTGCGCACGCAGTGGGCCTCCGTGGCGCTCGGCGCTGGTTTCCGCCTCCCGCCTGCCTGGCCCCTGGAAACCGACCCTAAGCGCAAGCGCTGTGAGAGACAACTCCGCCCCGCCCCTCTTGCGGGGGCTCTACGGTGACAATTGGTCTCCAGCCCGCCGCTAGAATGCTGGACGCGTCAGCCGCTGAGTACACCTTTCCCTGGCCTGTGAAGGGTTCCTCGCCGCAGCGCTGAGTTCCTTTGCCGGGTTGGGGGCGTGGGGGGCGTTTGAGTCGTGCACCAGGGACCTTGAGGGCTGAGGTGCGGCTTCTCAGCGGACTTTGGCTCTCGGTTCCCTCGCCGTCCACGCCGGCACCTGGACGCCTGCCCAGCTGCACGCGCGCCCTCGGAGGCCCCTCTTAGGAACGCTTTTCCTGGGCAGATAAGCACTCTTCCGGCCAGCGGCGCATTTCGACTCTCCCGCGGAATCTGGACCAAAGCCGGCCAGACTATAGATAAACAGCTCTGGGGTGAGGGGCAGCTTCTGGATCAGAGATCTGCAATAGTCGCACCGAAGAACTAAGTTAACTCTGATTTTTCGACTCTTAGCCAATATCTCGGCGAGGAAATTCCCAGACTCAGTGGTGGAATAAGGTGAATTCTGGGAGCCGGTATTGCTTTTGGTAGTATACCTTGGACATAACTCAGCTACTCTAATGAACTAGAGACCGGCATAATATTTTTAGGTAGACGTGAAGAAATTCTATTTTGAAGAGGTAGAGCAGGATGATGAGGTTATGTGAGTAGATAAAGTAACCTGAAAAAAAAAAAAAGTAACCTGGAAATAGGATATGTACTCTCTCTTTTATTACAAGCCCTAAATGTCTCTATTTATTCATTTATATCACTTGCCAGTCTCATAGGCATTTGAATTTGAGATCTGTGATACGGTCCTTAGAGACTCCGGAGGAATTTACTTATTCAAGAAATATTAGCACCGAGTGGGTGCTGGTCACTGGAGATACAGTGGGGCAAAAAAAGGCACGTTCTCTGCTTATGTAGAAGGAACAAGGAGTAACCAATGCGTTTTTTTTTCCTTAAAGGTTATCTTCATATTTATTTATTATTTGGCCGCACTGGCCGGCATAGGGGCTTTTAGTTCCCCGACCAGGGATCAGACGTGTGCCCCCTTCAGTGGAAGCCCAGATTCTTAACCACTGGACCGCCAGGGAAGTCCCCACTAATGAGTTCTTTAGACTATTGTAAATGTTAGGTGTTTTAGAGAGTGTGTTGATAGGGACTGTTAGATGAAAAATCTTACTCTCCACTCATTCAAGAAAGTGAAGGCAACCTACAGAATGAAAGAAAATATTTGCAAATCATATATCTGACAATGTCTAGTATCCAGAATCTATAAAGAACTTTTACAACTCAGCAACAAAAAGATGAACCTCCAATTTAAACGTGAGCAAAGGACCTCAATAGACATTTCTCCAAAGAAGATAAACGAACAAGCAAGCACATGAAAAGATGCCCAACAGCAATAGTTATTAGGGAAATACAAATCAAGACCAGTGAGATTCCACTTTACATCCACTAGGATAGCTATAATAGAAAAGATGGAAAATACTAAGTGTTGGCCAAGATGTAGAGAAATTGGAACCCTCATACATTGCTGGTGGGAATGTAAAATGGCACAGTCACTTTGGAAAACTGTTTTGCAGTTCCCCCAAAGGTTAAAGTATGGTTACCAGCTACTGGGTATCTACCTACAAAAGAGCAATTCCACTCTTGAGTGTATAACCAAGAGAGAGGAAACTTCTTGAGAGTAACCACTAGATGGCACTGGTATTTTAAAATTCACAGTTATACAATACTGCAAAATGTTAATTTATTAACAATATTGTGACGTTATAATCTGACTTGGATTAAGCCAAAAATAGCATGAGGTTCCTTATAGGACCCTCATAAAGGGGAAATAAGAGGAGGCATAAATTTTAAATTCCTTAAAGAAATACTTTTTATCATTAGAACAAATTGTCAAAATAGTCAAACTTATCTTCACTTTTTGTGACTCTAAAGTCTATCAAGGGACTCCCCTGGTGGTCCAGTGGTTAAGAATCCGCCTTCCAGTTTCGATCCCTGGTCAGGGAACTGAGATCCCACATGCTGTGGGGCAACTAAGCCCTTGCGCCACAACTACTGAGTCCAAGCACCGCAACAAAAGATCCCGCATGCCGCAACAAAGATCCGGCGTGCCACAACTAAGACCTGGCTTAGCCAAATAAATAAATAATAAATAAATAAATACAGTCTATCAAGTTTGGGACTTCCCTGGCGGTCCAGTGGTTAGGACTCTGTGCTCTCACTGCTGAGGGTGGGGATTTGATCCCTGATCGGGGAACTAAGATCCCAAAAGCCGCGTGGCACAGCCAAAAAAAAAGCCTATCAAGTTTAATTCTCCAATTTTAAAAAGTGCTTTTCAAATACATAGGAGGCTGAAAATGCCAACTTGAACTGAAATATCAAAGGATATGACACTGAAAACAAGTTTAATCTTACTGTCAAATTAGGACTCTTCTAACCCTGACCTTGCATAAGGGTATATTTTCTTAAAGTGTAGAATGCAGTGTAGAATTCAAATTTGTTGACCACAACCCACATACATAAATTTCTCATCCAGACCCTGTACACGGTTTTCTATTTTATTTGAATCTATTATGTAGTACCCCATTTTTTGGTTTTTTTTTTTAAGTTGATCATGACCTACAAAGTTATTTCAATGCCTCATTCTTGGATCATAACCTACCATTTGGAAAACACTGCTTTAGTGTGTTGTAATTTGCCGTTGTGATTTTTCAACTTGCTTTTTAAGATATTCTAGGCTTCTTCAGTCAAATATAAAATTACTAACTGCTGGTCGAAGGCCAGCAATCCAATGTGACTAACAGCAGATGCTTTCAAGCACATTGGAAGAGTCAGAGATCTGTTGAAACTTTCCATTCCTTTCACCCCAAGGGAAATCCTTGGTGTTTTGAGGGTATAGCAGTTGCTTCTGACAAGGTACCAAATCTTCCCAATAGGACCCCTAACTGCACCTTTTATTGCTCAGTGAATTGTTGCCAGTCATTTAATTAGTAAATGTTGGATATTAACTTCATTGCTGTATTTTAATGTCTATATTTTTCTGATAATACATTATTCCAACATCTAAAGAAAGTGAAAGTTTCTAATATCACCCTTCAGGGATAATCATTGTTAACAGTTCGGCATGTATCCTTTAAGACTTCGAAATTTTTATATAGATTTTGATTGATTTTAAAAAAGCATAGGGGAAATTATATATATTCTATTGTTTTGGAAACTTTTTTTGTTTTACTTAATGTATCATAAACATCTTTCCAAGTTTATACCCAAAAGTTCACCTTAACTTTTTTTTTTAATAGGTGTGTTACCAACCTGGGTCCTTGGACTCTTTAATCAATAGAAATTGATAAGAGGCCAGAGGAGAAATTAAGGCAAGGCTTTATTGGGAGTGAAAATAAGAAACAGGTGCCCTTGCTCACTCTCCAAGGAGGGTGGGCTGGTTCCTTAAATAGAGCGAGGGTAGGGGCAGATGGTGAATCGGGCAGGAGGGGCGGCTTAGATGGTCTGCCCTCCCCCGTGGTGGTGCTGTGTGCAGGGATCATGCGCAGTACCCTGCTTCTGCTCCAGGCACTTCACAAGTGGCAGTCGGTTTGTGGCCTTTTTGGAACATTGTTCTTAATCACTCCACTGCCATGCATGCAGTTATTTTTAGTCCCTTATAGTTTCTCTGTATTCTGTTGCTGGAGGAGACATTTGCCCAGTAAAGGGTCCCACATCCCAGTTCCCAGCCTATCTTAGGTGCATAGTTTTCTTTTACATGAATATACTCCATATTAATTTTACCATTTGTGATGGACATTTTAAGGTGTTTCAATATTGTCTATATTATAAACAATATTGCAATAAAAGCCTTTGTGTGTACATCATTGTTCACCAGTCAATGCCTTGTTTAGCAGCTGGTGTTTTCTAGTTCTGGCAAATGTGAGGTCTGCTGGGAAAGGTTTTCTTAAAGTTTTTTCTTTCTTAAAGAGACCACAGAATAGATTGCCTCTTTTCTTCTATTGTTATTTCTGGATGTGATGCTTGGAACAGCTGCATCTATCTTGCAACCACGAGTGGAACTAGCCTTCCCCTTTCCATAGCTCCTTCAAGGGTGAACTTTCTCCTATAACATATGAAAGAAAGTTTGGGGTTGGGGAGCAGTTGTCTCAGAACACTCCTGAGTCTCCCACCTAGCTTTCTAATTCTCCCCCTGCTCAAAGGCACACTGTGGGTTTTCCTCACTTTGCAGCTTGGCCATCTTGTAGAATTCCAGGAAACAGTTCCCTCAGCAGACAACTGCTCCCTCTCATGAGTGCAAGTAGTGGAGTGGGTGTGTGGACCACGCCATATTCCACTTTTTTGCTCTGTTGGCTTGTTTTTTGGTTTTTTTTCCTTTTTAAAAATATTTATTTATTTTTGGCTGTGTTGGGTCTTTGTTGCTGCGTGTGGGCTTTCTCTAGTTGCGGTGAGCAGGGGCTACTCTTCGTTGTGGTGCATGGGCTTCTCATTGTGGTGGCTTCTGTTGTGGAGCACAGGCTCTAGGCGCATGGGCTTCCGTAGTTGTGGCACATGGTCTCAGTAGTTGTGGCTTGCGGGCTCTAGAGCGCAGGCTCAGTAGTTGTGGCGCATGGGCTTAGTTGCTCCGCAGCATGTGGGATCTTCCCGGACCAGGGCTCAAACCCGTGTCCCCTGCATTGGCAGGTGGATTCTTAACCACTGTGCCACCAGGGAAGCCCACTGGTTTGTCTACTACACCATCCCCACACAACTCTTTGTCAAAGAGTTGAGGTTTATATGAGGGAATTACTATCTATATATATATCTATATATATATAAATAATAACTTTATATAACAACTGCTATGTCAACTACCTACCCATTACACATTCTCCACTTCTTATTAACAGTATATCTCTATTATTAGAGGTGGCAGTATGCCCAGCAAAAGCAGTGAATCTCTCAAGCCTCCCCTGCAACTAGGGGTGTCCATGTGACCAAATTATGGCTAATGAAGTAAGCGGAAGATGTTGGGGAGGACTTTGGGAAAACTTCTTTAAAGGGCTTCCAGACATTTTGTGACCTTAAGACTGAAAGCCATATACTCACATAATAGAACAAAAAGGAGACTGGATCTTTGATGAACATGGAGTGCCATAACAGCCCTGAAACCATTATTTCTAGGCTTCTTTTGTGTGATAAATAAATTTTTATCTAGTTTAAGGCACTGTTATTTTTGGTTTTCTGTTACATGCATCTGGACCTAACTCTTAAATGCAAAAGTATCAAAAGACTATAAACCACTGCAAGGGGTTCCCTCTTGAACACAGCCAAATCGCTAGCGTTGCTCCTCATCTTCATATCTGCTTTTCTCCCTGAGAGTATCAGTTTTGTTCAAATTTCCTTCTTTAAAATTGTCTTTAATATCTCTACCCCCTTTCAGGAAATCCCATGCCCTGCTCACAGGAGTTGGTCTCATATATTAAGATCCATCCTCTTTTCCTAAGCCAAACATTTTCCCAAGCATAAATTACCCATTCTATTTAGAATATGACTTTAGCAAGAGAGTCCACGGTGGGTGTAGGTGTTCCAAGTCCAATTCCCTTGGAGATATTTCCCCCTAATTCTTCCTGGGGTCCAGTAAGTGACTATTATGTCAAACACACCCACACCTCCCAAACTCAGGCATTAATTCGGAGACACAGTACTCTACTGTGAATACACGTACTCTTTCCAAGCTGAGAAAGAGAAATATTTGATTCTGCTGTTATCAACATAGCTTCAACCCTGCTCACTATAAAGATAGCATTTGATGATTTTATATTGCAGAACAATACCAGTTATTTTTTAATCTTCTAGCTTTCAAACTGTGCCTACCAGGCATTTAAAAAAAAAAAGACATTTGAAGTTAGCTTAAGAATCAGTCCCATAATTGAGCCATCTATCTCTTAATGGCCACTACTTTGCTACACAAATACCAAACTTTGGAATTACCGCATATCTTTCCTCTATGCCAAATTAAATTCTTGTAGGTGTCATCCTCCTACTACCCTCTACTAAATTAAATTCTTGGTTAAGGTCTCATACTCCTACTGCTCCAGTAGAAGACAGGCTATATGAAGACATTATCCTCTGATACAAGTAATCCTCCACCATGTTCATCAAAGATCCCATCTCCTTTTTGTTCTATTATGTGAGTATATGGCTTTCAGGAGATTTGCTTTTCCAGTTACATGAGCAACATATTCTCATAGAGAAGTCCTCCAGATTGTTCTTTTGTTTTGCTTTTCTGCTACTGACCTTTTGCTTGTTTGCCTGTTCAAGGTTGAATATTTGCCTGGTGCCCTGCAGGATCATATGAAGTAAACATCTTTTAGAACCATAATGGGGAGGGAGGGCAGTAGTTCTATCCAGTCGTCTGGCATCGCAGGAACCTTTCCACTGACCTTGTAAACTATGATCAGATTTTTGCACAAGACTATTTCCACAAAGGGCAAATAAGTAAAAATAAAATAGATATACTCTAACCAATCCATCTGACTCCTTGTTAAATAGTTATATCAAAAATTTTAGGGGAAAAAGAAAAAAAAATTTTAGGGGAAGGTTTCAGTTAATGGCCAAAGCAAAGGCCTTGTTCTAGTCACAAATAAAATTTATATATCCTATTAAAGATATGGTCTCAGATTCCTAAGAAGGGACTATTTTGTCCCATAGAAGAACATTTACAATATTATAGGCATCTATAATATGTATCAACTTCATATATCTGTAGACAAATGGAATACCAAGGAAAGGCACATCAACTCTTATTATAGGAAGCTAACTTCAGGGCACAAGAGTTATAGGTAACAGGTTCTTGGAAAGGGAGAAAAAAAGGACTTGTCCTTTTTCTTCTGCTATCCGACTCACAGCTATTCCTCCACCTCCGCTTCTTTGAAAACATTGGGGTGAATCACACATTAGTTAACTGGTTAGGAATAGGTAAGTTAAGGGAGAATCATGATAAGGGCTGGTGAAAGACAGTATTCAAGGCTGCTTGAGAAGAATGGAAATATTTAATCAAAGTCATTAATTGTTAAAAAACTTCCAGGGAAGTGAACAAAAATGAACCTAAATCAGAGAAGAAATTTCAAGTATAATGAAACTAGGAAACTGACACAACCCTACCAAAAACTATGAAGAATACTTCCAATTTGTATCCAAATTAAGGAAAGCAGTGAGATTTGACAAGCATTTCTTCTAAGTAATAACTCAGTGCCATTTTTTAGAAAGTAAATGAGATTGTCCTAAAAGTCCAGCAGTAATCTGAAATTTGAAGAAATAAGGACTAGTGACTTGGGTGGACCAGGGAAAAATTAAGAACGCCACCCTTGGGAGGTCTATTCCAAGATGGTAAAGAAGGTAGAACTGGGGCTTCCCTCGTGGCGCAGTGGTTGAGAGTCCGCCTGCTGATGCAGGGGACACGGGTTCGTGCCCCGGTCCGGGAAGATCCCACATGCCGCGGAGCGGCTGTGCCCGTGAGCCATGGCCGCTGAGCCTGCGCGTCCGGAGCCTGTGCTCTGCAACGGGAGAGGCCACAACAGTGAGAGGCCCGCGTACAGCAAAAAAAAAAAAAAAAAAAAGGTAGAACTGAAGAAGAGACAATATGATACACATTTTGGTTTTCCAGGACTCAGTTTCCTGACCCATAACTGAAACTTGGAAGTTAGGGGCTGCTGAAGAGTTAATAATGACCTGCAAGACAGGTGTGCAATTGTTGACCAAAGTAAACTGAGCAGAGTAAATAAACACTGATTATAAGATAAAAATCCTACAACAGGATGGGTCTCTCCAAAACACTCAAACTAAAAAAAGATTTTTTTTCTTTTAAATCTTATTTCCAGTAGAAATGAGCACGTCTCATACTCAGATCTTGGTTTCTAACCCTATACTCCAATAAAAGGAACCAGGGTTCCTTGGAGTAATGACTCATTTTAGGACTGGGGCAGAAAATATACAAGGTGATCCTGGAGCATCTTGTAGTGCCAGAAAGTAAGGAAGTACTCAAAACAGACCAACAAACAAACCCAAAACAAAACACCCCACATTGATGGAGGTATGTCAAAGGAGTACAGAAGTCAACTGAAAGATCTCTCAATGGCTAAAACTGAAACACTTTGAGCAACAAAATAAAGTGGTACTGGATTATAATCAAAGTATAAAATAAATATCCATGAGTTGATAATGATATAATCATATGATTGAATTAAAAATGAGGAGAAATGACAGAATTCCTGTACAGAAGAATGCGAAATAATTTCTGTAAATACAGCCTCCTCAAGGAGGTGCAGAATAACTCTCCATTCCTTGAGTGTGGGCTGTACATAGTGACTTCTTTCCAAAGAGTACAGTATGAAAAGGGGAAAAAAATAACTTTACAGTGAAGAAAGCTGATAAACACCAGCTCAGTCAGGTGATCAAAGTCAACATCAACTGTGATAAGCCATGTTGATAATATGTATCCTTGATATGATGTGATGAAATGGTACTTTTTCTCTGTAAACCTCCCCAAAACCTATAACTCTAGTCTAATTGTGAGAAAAATATAAGATAAATTGCAACTGAAGGACATTCTACAAAATACCTAACCAGTACTCCTCAAAACTGTCAAGGTCATCAAAAAGAAGGAAAGTCTGAGAAACTGTCACAGCTAAGAGGATCCTAAGGGGATATGATGACTAAAAGTAATATGGTATCTTGGATGGGATCCTGGAACAGAAAAACAACATTAGGTAAAAAATAATGATATCTTAATAAAGTATGGATGATAGTTAATAACAATGTATTAATATTGGTTCATTAATTGTAACAAATGTATCCTACTAATGTAAGATGTTAACCGTAGAAACTGGGTGTAGGGCATATAAGAAGTCTCTGTACTATCTTCACAATTTTTCTGTAAATCTAAAACTGCTCTAAACAATAAAGCTTAAATAAGAACCTGCTGTAAAAAAAATAAATAAAATAAAATTCAAAAAATAAAGCTTATTTAAAAATTTTTAAACCTTATAATAATGCTACATAAATTTTTAAAAACCCACCATTTTAAATGATTGGATTAATTGGAAGAAAATACGGATATCCCTAAGGCAATGGTTCTTAATGGAACTTGCATCCCAGGGAATATTTGTGAATATCTGGAAACATTCTTAGTTGTCACATTTGTGTGGGGGATGTTATTGGCATCTAGTGAATAGAGTCCAGGGATGCCACTAAACATGCTATAATACACAGAACAGTACATCCCATCCTCCCGAGAATATCCCATCCAAAATGTGCTGAGGTTGAAAACTGCTGCCTTAATTGATGAGGTTTGGGGACCTATATCAATGCTGACAGAAACAGGCTAGATTGTGTGTGTGTGTGTGTGTGTGTATAAGATACATTCAAAATATGTATGATATATATGTAAATTATGAGATAACAATAAACATCTGTGAAACCATCACCCAGCTAAAGGACTGAAAATGATGAGTCATGTGCTTCTCTGCATTCCATCTCCCTGCCTCCTCCCGAGTAGTAACCATTGAGTTTTGTGTTTATCTTTCCCTTGTCATCCTTTATAAAATTGTGTGTGTGTATGTGTGTGTGTGTGTGTACACAATATATTGGTTAGCTTTGCTTGGTTGTGCTTCCTTTTTAACTTTATAGAAATGGTATCTTAGTATGTATAGTTTTCTCAGATTTACTTTTTTTGTTGTTTTTTGGGTTTTTTTGGCCACGTTGCACAACATGTGGGATCTTAGTTCCCCAACCAGGTATTGAACCTGTGCCCCCAGAATGCAGAGTCTTAATCACTGGACTGCCAGAGAAGTCCCTGATTTGCTTTTACATTCAGTATTTTGATTTATCCATAGCATTGCCTATTGTAGTTTATTCATTTTTCACTGCTGTATACTATTCCATTGTGTGACTATGCCACAATTTATTTGCCCATCTCTCTTGTTGATGGACATTTGGGTTATTTGCATATCATGTTTATTATATAGAACAGTGGTGCTATGAATATGCTTTCATATGTCTCCTAGTGCACATTTCAAGTTTCTCTAGGTTATGTACATATAAGAGTGGAATTACTAAAGTGTGGATGTCTTTAAATTGAAATTATGTTTAAGAACTCATTTTCTATCCTGAAGTCATAAAGATAGTCTCCTAAATGTTATTCTAAAAGCTTAAAAATTTTGCCTTTCCTTTTTGAGTCACCTGGAGCTGCTCATTGTATGTGGGTATGAGGTTGATATCTATTAATATATTTGTAATGAGGTAGAGATAAACTTCCACTCTTTTCCCCATTGATCTAAATGCCTTCTGTGTCCTACATCAAGTTTTCATATATACCCATATCTGTTCCATTAAATAATTAGTCTATCCCTATGGCAATACTACATTTTTCTTGATTATTTGACTTTATAAATTTTAAGATTTGGTGAGGCAAATCCTCTCACATTGTTATTCTTCAAGATTGTCTTATTCTAGAAATCATTTCATCAGATTCCTGGGAATATTGCTTGGGATTGCTTTGAATCCATAGATCACTTTGGGAAACTATGTCTTTACAATTTAGTGTCTTCTACTCCATACGTGGTACGTCACTTCTTTAGGCTGGGACTTTACTAATACAGTTTCATTTTTCTTTCCATAAGGTATTACAGATATTGGTTAGATCTATTCCTCAGTATCTTTTATTTTTGTTTTTATACAAAATTTAATGGCATCCTTTGTGTGTGTGAATGATAAAATGTACAGAACACAAATTTTATCATTTTAACTATTTTTAAGTGTATAGTTCTGTGGCAATGGGATTACCATTTCTAAGTGATATTTTCTTTTTTTCTTTTTTTTTGGCCATGCCACTCGGCTTGCAGGATCTTAGTTCCCCAACCAGGGATAGAACCCGTGCCCCCTGCAGTGGAAGCGTGGAATCCTAACCACTGGATCTCCAGGGAATTCCCTCTAAGTGATATTTTCTAATTGTTGTTGCTGGTATGTAAAATGCAACTGATTTTCATATACTCATACCTAGACTTCTTACTAAACTCATTAATTTTAACAATTTTGACATACTTTTGGATTTTTCTATATAATTATATTAATTGCAAATAATGGGAATTTGCTTTCTCCTTTCCAATATTCACATCTTTTACTTCTGTTTCTCGTCTTACTGTACAGGAACTATGGTATAATACTGAATAGAAACTTAAGCAAAGGCCCAAAACATAAATAAAAAAAGATTGATACATTTTATTTTGCTAAAATTAAGAGATTTTGTTCAGCAGAAGACACTATAAAGAAAATGAAAAGAGAAGCCACATTCTGGAAGAAGATATCTACTATAGTTATTGCCAGGGACACCTAAAAACCAATAAGTAAACAACAATAGTCAAATAGAAAAAAATAGGTAAAATACATTACAGATATTATACTGAAGAAGATTCATGATTGGCCAGTAAAATATGACATGATATTCCATTGTATTAATAATTAGAAAATGAAAATTTAGGGCACACAAGGCATTTTTAAACTCACTGGCAAAATTTTAAAATTGTACAATACCAATGGAGAGTATGAGCAATTGGATTTCTCAAACACTTGATAATAGTGGTAGTGAAAATTAATAAAATCACATTGGAAACAAAGTAAAGATGAAGATTAGCAAATTCCATGACTCTGCAATTCCACTCCTGAACATATAACCTAGCCTGTAGGACCTAGAGAAATCTCTGTAAGTGCCTCAGGAGATAGGTACAAGAATATTCAGAGAAAAAAATATTTATAATAACACAACGACAACAAGGAGAAACTAGAAACCACTCAAATATCAATCAAGAGAATGCATAAATTGTGGCATATTCTCATAGAGAAATACTGTACAGCATTGAAAATTAATGAACTACATGGAATTGATCACAGAATCATAATATTGAGTGAAAAAACAAATGGCAGAAGAATATTAAAATATTCAACCATTTATATAAAGTTCTTATGGTTTAGGAATTTGCACAAATATCTTAAAACTATAACGAAAGCAAGGGTATAGGATTACCACTCTTTACACTGGGGCGGGAGAGATCAGAAATGGAATTAGAAAAGGACATAAAAGGACCTTCAATTTTGCCTTTGAAATCAAGTTCTCCTTGGTGGTCATTTTATTATTATGCTTAATAATTTATGTATTAAATTATTTTGAAAAAAATTTAGACATTCAGAAAAATTGTAAAATTTCTACAGAGCATTCCGGAATACCCTCTGTCTAGCTTCCCCTAATGTTAATCTCTTGTATAACCAGAATACAATTATCAGAACTAAGAAATTAAATCACTCAATACTATTAAATAAACTACAGACTTTATTTGTGTGGTAGGCAGAATTCTAGAGGTTTTTTCCTCCAACAATATTCCCATTCCCTGGTTTTGTAAACACTAATTGTGGGTATGCTTGGAAGGGATTTTGCAGATGTAGTTAAAGTTCCACATTAGCTGACTTTAGAAAATGGAGATTACCTGACTCAGATAACAGCCCTTAAAAGCTGAAGCTTTCTCTGGCTGATGGCAGAAAAGGAAGGCAGAAGAAGTCAGAGAAATTCAAAATACGAGAAGGACTAGCCTTACCAGTGCTGCTTTGAAAATGGAGGGGGCCACCTAAGAAGGAACACAGGTAGCCTCAAGAATCCCTGGCTGACAGCCAGCAAGGAAACAGGGATCTTGGGTCTACATTCATGAGGAACTGGATTCTTACAACAACATGAAAGAGCTTGGAAGCTGACTCTTCCCAGACAGTCCAGATAAAAGCCTCAGCTGGCCAATTCCTTAACTTGGGCATTGTGAGACTAAGGAGAGACCCAGTCAAGCCCACGTGGGCTTCTGATCTACAGAACTTTGAGATAACAAATGTGTATTCCTTTAAGCTTCTAAATTTGCACATGGTAATTTGTTACACAACAACAGAAAACGAATATCATTTGTATTTTATCCATTTATCCACTAATGTCCCTTTCCTGTTGCAGTTCACATTGCATTTAGTTGTGTCTCATTAGTAACCTCCAACCTGTAACACTTCATCAGTCTTTGTCTTTCATGATACTGACAGTCTTGAAGAGTGCAACAAACAAAAAATATTTTGATTTCAAGTTTGTCTAGTGTTTTCTTGGGATTAGATTGAATTATGTATTTTTGGCCAAAATACCATAGGAGCAATGTAACCTTGTCAGTGCAGTCTATCAGGAGTTCATGTCAACATGTCATATTACTGTTAATTTTAACCTTGATTGCTTAGCTAAGATGGTATCTGCTGAGTTTCTTTACTGCAAAATTACTATTTTTCTCTTTATAATTAATAAATATCTCAGGGGAGATACTTTGAGACTATGCCATCCTATTCTTAAAATTTTGCTAATTTTAGCATCCATTGGTGGATCTTGTCTGCAGCAATTATTCTAACAATGGTTTTCTATTTCCCATATTCTGTCTATGCGTGTTAATTAGAATTCATCTGTAAGGAAGAGCTATCCCTTTTCCTTCACTTATTTGTTTCTTCAACTATTTATTTGTATCAGTATTGGCTCATGGTTATTTTACTTTATGGGTTATACAATACTATTGTTACTTATTTTGTTGCTCAAACTATTTCCCTTTTGGTCACCAGGAGATCTTTCAGTAGACTCCTGTGGCCTTTTGGCATGTCCCTATCATTTTATAAGTACTTCTTTACTTTTTAGCACCTCAAGATACTCTAGGCTCATTTAGTATTTTTGCTTCTGCAGCCCTGGAAACAATGACTTCTCTGAGGAGTCCTGGTTCTTTTTACTGGGGAACAGTATTTAGAAACTAAAATGTGGGCGTAAGTTAATGACGTGTCATTGTTCGGCCTTCTCAGCAGGTAAAGCTTGGAAATATAAGTATATATACCTACCCATGCCTACACACATGTATATTTAATTGTGCTATATTGTATGTTATAGAATAGAACCAGTCCTCTGTGAGGAGGACCTTCTTAACTTAATAAGAGTGAAGGAAAAAAAAAAAAGAGTGGAGGGAAAGGTGCCCAACCAAATGTGGGTACTTAGCAGAATATTCAAAGTATTTTGTGAAAATGTGTTGAGAGAAGGCATACCTTACTTGCCGGTAGTCTACTGATCTGAACCCTGACATAGTCACTCCCCCTCCACTATACCCACCAAGTAGTTGAAAGGTGAAACGAGAATATAAATCACTGATATCTAGCCCTCTGAATCAAAAGCAAAAAAAAAAAAAAAAAAATTCAATAATTCACAGGTAAGTGGAGAGATTTATGATCTCTCAATGACTCACACTATTCTTTAGTAAATTTAAGATCAGAATAGAACTACCATCACTCAAAAATAAGGCACCCTTCCCTGCCCTACACAGACAAGGAAAAACAATTCTAGCAGAAACCCATGCCAAAAACAACAATCACAAATGAAGTAGAAGAATATAATATGTGAAAACATATGAATTGTACTTTTAAAGAAGAACAAACATGGATAAGAGGAAACCTTTGGGCAAAATACTTCTTTGCCCTATTTAGGTAATTAAACAAGGACTCCATGAAACATGAGATTTTAAAATATAGGTAAGATGTAGGCAAAACATTCTCTGACATAAATTGTAGCAATGTTTTTTGGGGGCTGTCTCTCAAGACAAAAGAAATAAAAGCAAAAATAAACAAATCAAACTTATAAGCTTTTGCACAGCAAAGGAAACCATAAACAAAACAAAAAGACAACACCCAGAATGGAATAAAGTATTTGAAAACCATGCAACTGGCAAGGGATTAATTTCCAAAATATACAAACAGCTCATACAGCTCAATATCAAAAAAACAACAACCCAATTAAAAAATGACCAGAAGACCTAAAGTAACATTTCTCTAAAGAAGACACACAGATGGGGCTTCCCTGGTGGCGCAGTGGTTAAGAATCCGCCTGCCAATGCAGGGGACGCGGGTTTGGGCCCTGGTCTGGGAGGATCCCAGATGCCGCGGAGCAGCTGGGCCCGTGTGCCACAACTGCTGAGCCTGCGCTCTGGAGCCCGTGAGCCACAGTTGCTGAGGCCTGCGTGCCTGGGGCCTGTGCTCCACAGCGGGGGAGGCCACCGCAATGAGAGGCCCGCTCACCGCGGCAAGGAGTGGCCCCTGCTCACCTCAATTAGAGAAAGCCTGTGTGCAGCAACCAAGACCCAATGCAGCCTAAAATAAATAATTTTTTTTAAAAAGTGAATTGTTTAAAAAAAAAAAGAAGACATACAGATGGTCAACAGGCACATGAAAAGATGCTCAACTTCGCTATTTACTAGAGAAATGCAAATCAAAACTACAGTGTGGTATCACCTCACACCGGTCAGAATGGCCATCATTAAAAAGTCTACAAATAATAAATGCTGGAGAGGGTGTGGAGAAAAGCGAACCCTCCTACACTGTTGATGGGAATGTAAACTGGTGCAGTCAGTATGGAAAACAGTATGGAGTTTCCTCAAAAAATTAAGAATAGAACTACCATATGATCCAGCAATCCCACTCCTGGGCATATATCCAGAGAAAACTCTAATTCAAAAAGATACACACACCCCAATGCCAAGACATGGAAGCAACCTAAATGTCCATCAACAGATAAATGGATAAAGAAGATGCAGTATATATACACAATGGAATATTACTCAGCCATAAAAAAATGAAATAATGCCATTTGCAGCAACATGCATGGACCTAGAGATTATCATACTAAGTGAAGTAAATCAGAAAGAGAAAGACAAATATCATATGATAACCCTTATATGTGGAATCTAAAAAAAAATGATACAAATGAACTTTTTTATGAATCAGAAACAAACTCACAGACATAGAAAACAAACCTATGGTTACCAAAGAGGAAAGGAGAAGGGATAAATTAGGAGTTTGGGATTAACAGATACATACTACTATATATAAAACAGATGAACACAAAGGCCTACTGTATAGCACAGGGAACTATATTCATTACCTTGTAATAAGCTATAATGGAAAAGAATCTGAAAAAGAATATATATATATATTTTATATATATATGTATAGAATACATATGTGTGCATATATGAATCACTTTGCTGTACACTAGAAACTAACACAACATTGTAAATCAACTATACTTCAATTAAACAAATGTAAATATGGGACTTCCCTGGCAGTCCATTGGTTAAGACTCCATGCTTCCACTGTAGGGGGGTGGGTTCAATCCTGTTCGAGGAACTAAAGATCCCCACATGCCACATGGCATGACCAAAAAAAAAAAATGTATGTATGTAAGACAATAATGAGATGAAAAAAGAAAAAAGCTGGCAGAGTTAGTGAAAGAATAAAGGGAAAAATTAAATTATATAATTTTAAAACACATTAAAATAGTAAGGAATCAAATTAATAGTATAGAAATCTGAGTTATAGTTGGAAAGAATAGGCTTGAGAAAATCATACAAAATATTAAGGGATAAAAACATATGACATTAAATAAAAATAAGGAAACGATCAATCAGAGACCAATAAATAACTAGTTAGTAATGCTAAGGAAGAAAATAGAACAAGTTTAACACAAATTGAATACAGTAAATAATTTCCAAATCAAAAGAAAGATTGTCTCTGCCAGGTACAACCTGTATCATGTATTCATTTAATAAGATACTGGCTACTATGTGCTAGGCATTGTTCTAGTTGCTAAGAATACATCTGCAAACAAACACACACAAATATCACTGCTTTAACTGATTTTACATTTTAGCAAAGGGAGATGAACAATAAATAAAATGAGTAATTATATATGTTAGAGTAAGGAGAAAAATACAGCAGGGAGGAGGAGAGATAGTAGGGTGAGTATGCATGATTTCCCATTCCAAATAGAGTGGTCAGGAAAGGTCTTAGTGGGAAAGTGACATGTGAGGAAGGATAGGAAGGAGCAAACCATGTGGGGAAAAGCATTCCAGGAAGAGGGAACATAAGGTACAAAGGGCTCTGAGAAGGGAACCTGACTGGTCCCAACTAGGAACCACCAATCTGATGTTCAAGGAAGAGTTCGAGGCTAGAGAAAAAAAATTAGTAATCATCAGGCTATAGATGATATTTAAAACCTTGAAACTGTATCAAGAGAGTAAGTATAGTAAGAGAAGGTCAAAGACTGAGTCTTGAAAGTATCTGAATGCCATGAGTTCAGAACCAGGAAGGAAGATGGGAGTGGCCATAGAAGTACAAAAACATAACAAAAATGCAGTGTCCTGAGAACCAAGTGAAGAAAGTGTATCAAGGAGGAGGGAACTGTCAACTTCTGAAGATGGTTTGATTTAGATGAGGTCTGAGAATTGCCCATAAGATTGTTTCTAGAAAAATTAATAATGATTCAAAATAAGACATATCCTAAATAATTATCTAAATTTCAAAGATGAAGAAGAACTTTTCCAAGTATCTGCCCAAAGAAATAGTTTATACAGAAGGAAAAAGACTGGCTTCAGTCTTTTCCACCATAGTTTAATGATGCTGAAGGAGAGAAGGGCTATAGCTAGAGAGTTTTCTGGGGAGTGACTCAATAGTTCTTCATCCACTTAAGTTTTACCTTAGATAAGTAATAAAATTTGTAAGGACTCAGGAAACAGATAACCCAAGATCCCGTCTAAAAAAAATCTTGAAAATTTATTCTACTAACTGGAAGATGAATTTTAAAAGCACAACACTGTCAGTTATGTCTAAATAAGTGTGATTATTTATAAAATGTAATGTGATGATTATGACTCCATAGAAAATTTACATAATGTGAAAATAATAATCCCCTGGCAAAACTGACTATAAAGAAGGGAGAGAGTTAGTGGAGGGCTATTTTCTTTCATTTCTCAGAGTGGAGTACATTGAATTGAATACATTTTTGCTTCTGAAGTTGATGATTTAAGTATATTATTTAAAATTTAATGATAATCATTACTAGAACGAAAACTAGGTCTTCTAATTTACCTGAGGAAGTTGTCAGAATTCTGATACCAAAACTGTACAGAGAGACCACAAAAAGCTCTAAAGTGATCCCATTTATTAATAGAGGTATTAAAACCGTAACAAAAAATATTAGCAAAAAAAATGTACCAATGTATTTTTTAAAATGTACCTTGACAGAGTAGGGTTTATTCTGTGAATGCAAAATGGCCTGACATGAAGAAATTTATGACAATAATTTGCTGCATTAAATGAAATGAGAAAAGCTACACCATTATCTCACAATCATATACCCCATTACCAAGATAATTTCAGATGCCCAAATTCAACATCTACTTGATCTGTTAAATTGAATATCTACCTGATGAAATTCTTAGAAAGCTGGAAATGTCACTGAGCCAAACTTGGGTCTGCTGGCCCACATGCAATAAAGCCAATCTACCAACACTAGGTTGTGTGAAGGAAAGTGAAGCGTTTATTGCAGGGCGCCCAGCAAGGAATTTAGGACAGCTAGTGCTCAAAACACCGGAGCTCCCCGATGGGTTTCAGCAAGGCTTTTTTTTTTTGTGGTACGTGGGCCTCTCACCGTTGTGGCCTCTCCCGCCGCGGAGCACAGGCTCCGGACGCGCAGGCCCAGCGGCCCAGGCGCTCCGCGGCATGCGGGATCCTCCCGGACCGGGGCACGAATCCGAGTCCGCTGCACTGGCAGGCGGACCCTCAACCACTGCGCCACCAGGGAAGCCCTCAGCAAGGCATTTTTAAAGGCAAGGTGAGGGTTGGGGGTGGTCGCAGGGTCTCTGATCAGCTCGTGCACATTCTCTGAATGGTTGATGGTGAGGTAACAGGGCAGTGTCACAGGGGCCAACATTATTAATCCTTACGTGCCAGCAGGTCTGGGGGCTATGCTCATGATCATCAAGTAGTTTTCTTCCATTTGATGGTGGTTTTAGCATCTGTAAAACAACTCAGGAAATGTGCATCAGATACTATTTTTTTTTTGGCCGCTCGGCTTGCGGGATCTCAGTTCCCCAACAAGGGATTGAACCCCAGCCACTGCAGTGAAAGCCCCGAATCCTAACCACTTAGGTCACCAGGGAACTCCCCAAACACTATTATCTGGGTACTTCAGAGAGGAGCTAAAGCAGAGGATATGCGGGTGGGGTCTGTCCTGGAAGGCCCCATAGTGTCCTGCTCGGTTACAGAGACAGAAGAAAAGTTTCCTCTTAGTGCTAGTATACTTTTTTTTTTTAATCAATTTTTATCAGAGTATAGTTGCTTTGGTGCCAGTATACTTCTTACATCAATACTTTGTTGGTAATCTCCCTTTTTATTTTTTAATGTTGAATCTTTTTTTGGCCATGCCTTGCTGCATGCAGGATCTTAGTTCCCCAGCCAGGGATCCACACCCCCTGCAGTGAAAGTGCAGTCTTAACCACTGGAGTGCCAGGGAAGTCCCTCTCCCTTTTTATTAAAAGGAGAGATAGGCCTCTGGTCCAGAACCTTCAGTAGATAATAGTATCTAGGTAGAATTTAATAACATTTTCTGTTTTCACTGTATTTGTTTTTATTTATGACAGCTCTTATGGCAAGTGATCGTGGTTTTTCCATTTATGATAGTGATATAAAAGAAAATAATTTTAAAATAAAAATATTGAGGTAAAAAAGTGAGGTGATTTAAAGAAAAATGTTAAGTAAACAAAAGTGAAGATGGTACATGGATAGAGTAAGAATTATGGAACTGGTATTGGAATGACTCAAGTTTGAGAACTGTTTCAGGCAAATGTTTCTTAAATAGGCCTGTGACTACATTCATGGAGGTCTGAGGGTTTTCTGCAACAATGTTTCAATTTGTCACATTTGTGTTTATAACATCTAAAATATCTTATAATGATACTCCAGATCAGGTGGATAACTTTCACAACAAAGTACTACCATGTGAATTTAGAGACAATGTATTTCTATTTGCTTTCCTACCCATTAGTGCCACTTTAATTGTCTTGGGCTAATGAGAAAAGAGCAGAGAGGCTTGATCTGTAGATGATGCATTTGATTCAGATAGAGGGCAAATACCATGGCATGCTAAGAAATGAAGGTACATAGAAAGTTATTGATACAACTGAGTCTTTGCCACATTGCCCACTGTCGTGAAGTTATATCCATGCTGGTATCCAGCTAATATACAAAGGTTTGGCCCTACTAGTAGGTTAAGGACATTAATTGCGAATGGTTGATACCCAATTAGTGCCAGTTACTAAATATTTTGAGCATCTCCCATATCATTGGCCAAAGAACCTTTGCTGCAGGAGTCAGCACTATATTCACATTGTGAACAAGGATTTTTTTTTTAATAGTCAAACGATTTTGTCTTCTGAAATTAATAACTGTTAACTTGGATTTCTATAGCCTTTGGAATTTTTACATTTAATTTTTAAATCTATTTTGTTTACTGTTGGGTAAGAATCTAGTCTAATGTTTCTAAATATTTAACTGCCATTATAATGAAACTAAGTCAATGCTATTTTAGTCAATGCAACTATTTCAATCAATAGTTAGAAAATTATTTTAGGTCAACTACTTAAGTATCTTTTCTTTAAAAGCAGTCCAGAGGTGTAAATTACAAGGTTACATGGATGCATCCTTTTTTTAAAAAAAAACTGTAGATTTCAATGTATGTAAATTTTACCTAAAAGAAAATAATTGAGTGGAATGGTGAAGAGTGGATGATGTTGTAGATGAGAAAAGAATGTCAGAATATTGATGTAGAAAGTCCTAGAGTAAGACTCTTAGAAAACAAGTGAGAAGAAAGAAAACTTCATAGACACTTAATTTGCTCATGAGAAAAATGGTCGATGAAGCAACAAAGTGAAGAGGGGACAAGGCAAAAATTCTGTTATCAGTTCTCAGAAGTAGATGCCTGAGAGTAACTGTGGAAAAGTACATTCTGTGGGTTCAGGTTAGGAGAAAAAAAAAGTTATTAGGAATATAGTCTGCCTTGGGTTTAGCAAGAAACACATGCTTGAAGCTGAGGGGTAGTAGGGTTAGGGGGTTGCAAAATAAACAGCTTTTGGTCAAGTAGTGGCTACAGAAGAATCTTAGCCCTTTACATCAAGGACACTTAAAGTTTGGTTCCCATACTATCAGTGGCAACAGCACCAGCTAGAAATGCAAATTACTGGGCCCCACTCCTGAAGCAGAAACAATCAATTTGTTTAACAAGCCCTCGAGCAGATTCTGATGCATGTTAAAGTTTGAGAACTACTGCTTGCTCTACACTGATAATTTTAAAATTATCAGTGATTGGTAGTTGGGGATCATTAAACAATTCCATTTATTTTTATGTTTAAAATTTTCCACAATAAAAGATTAAAAATTCAAAAAGAGAATATATTCATGTATTACTTATAAAATAAAAAAGTTAAAAATTGAACATAAAAGCCACTTCCCTGGTGGTCCAGTGGTTAAGACTGTGTGCTTCCAATGCAGGGGATGCGGGCTCAATTGGTGGTCGGGGAACTAAGGTCCCACATGCCACATAGCCAAGAGATAAAAATTAAACAAACAAAAAACTAGACTAAAAAAAAAATTGAACATAAGGGAATTCCCTGGGGGTCCAATGGTTAGGACTCAGTGTTTTCACTGCCATGGCACTGGGTTTGATCCCTGGTTGGGGAACTAAGATCCCGCAAGCCACGTGGCACGGCCAAAAAAAAATTGAACTTAAAATCTAAAATTGTGGTAAAGAACCATTGAAAAAAATTTTCCAATCCTCTGTGGGTTAATCCTTTTGTAAAAATACAATAAAAATAACTAAAAATTGAAATAAAAAACAAATACACAATATTAATCCACTTTTATTATTTCTCTGTCAAATTGCTATGAAAGTTTCTAGACTCTTATTCTCATATTCCATTCCTACCTTGTTAGGGACTAGTTAACAATTTATAAACCAGCACCTTTTCACAGTCCTCACCAAACAAATGATTCTTGAATTATGTTCTCAAGGAATTCTGATGCTTTGTAAGCTCATAATAGTAATATGAAATAATAATTATTAATAAGTATAAACTTACTGAGCACTTACCATGTGCTAAACACTGTTTTAAGTGTTTTTCATGAATTGATCTGTTTAAACCTTCCCTAAAAGATATTAGAAAAGAAAAAAAAAGAAAAAAAAAAGATATTAGAAAAGTACTATTATTATCCCCTCTTCAGGAAGCTGAAGCACAGAGAAGTTGGGTAATTTGTCCCAGTTCACACTTTTAGTAAGTGCTGGTTTATAAACTTTTTTTGTTTTTAAAGTTTTGTTTAAAACAATTCTGACAAATCAGGAAATGGGGGTTTAGGAGTGGTGGTGATGCAAAAGAGGGAAGCCTTGGGGTGGGGACAGGGGATTCTCAGGGGTAGGTGGCAGCAGTGTCTACTTCACCCCCAACCTGTGTGTCCTCTAAAGGGTCTATCCAATGTAGGAGGAGATGTCTATCTCATCAGAGTTCATTAATATTGACCTCAAAGTGATCCTGCCCATCTTTGAAGATCTTGGCATCCTTCTCACCTGACACAAGTGTGATGCCAAGCCCTTGGTGCCAAAATGGCCTGATCTGACCACATAATGTAGGTAGGTATCAGAATCCTCAAGAATGTTGGCACTAAAGGCAATGTTCACCTGCTCAGTGTCCATGCATCAGCCGAATAGGTTGGTAGCCACAAGAATTCATCATTGAGAATCTTTAAACTGTTGATCCCGGGAAAGCCTCTCCTCCCAGGGGTGGCAATGGCTGGGATGGGACATTCTGCTCCACTACGAGCTTGGCCAGGGCAATGCAATGCTGCACAGACTTCACAAAGTTTTAAGATTCTAAACTAGCTAGTCTGGCTCTAGACCACTCTTTACCATACAGTACTATTCATTTCAGAGGTGTTCCTTAACCTAACTCAAACAGTGCCCCTTTCTAGTTCTTTGTTGTAGTGAATAGAATTTCCTCTCTTTTTGTGAGCATGGGCGGGAGGGTCCTCAGTTTGAAATCATGCAGGATCAAATATACTTAAGCATCTCTGAAGAGATATGTTGTCCTCTATTTCTAAGAGATCTACTTCCAAGCGGGGCCAAGGAAACTCCTAAGTGAGAACACACCCTCAGGGTAGAGAGTAGAGTGTACCAGTCTTAAGTACAAAAGGTCAGTGCTTAAGGGGAATGATGATTCTTAAAAGAGGGTAGTGATTATCACTCGGATTGTTCTCCAGCCTTGTCCCAGACTCATGCCTAAATCTTAAAGGATTTTCTGAGAATGAAAATGGAAAGGGCTGTTTTATTAAAAACTTTGAGAGGGCTTCCCTGGTGGCGCAGTGGTTGAGAGTCCGCCTGCTGATGCAGGGGATGTGGGTTCGTGCCCCGGTCCGGGAAGATCCCACATGCCGTGGAGCGGCTGGGCCCGTGAGCCATGGCCGCTGAGCCTGCGCGGCCGGAGCCTGTGCTCCGCAATGGGAAAACTTTGAGAGACGTTGGGACCTCGGTGATACAGTATGGTAAAAAGAAAAATTACTCTTGAAAATCCACTGCTCAATGTCCATGCCTCAGCTGAGCAACTGGGCTGGCAAGTGCTACTATAGGACAGTGACGAGAGACAGCATCTTCAGTGCAAACGTTGGAGTGCCCTGAACCAAGCACTGATCATGCTAGCAGCTTTACATGGAAATGATTACATCAGGGCCAGGAACAGGCTGAGGAAAACGGACATAACTCATGGTGGCAGAGAGGTCAGTGAGTATGCAGGAAACACTTTCAACTCTACTCCTCAAACAGTTGGGAAGGACTCTGAAGGAAGGCTCATCATACAACAGACTGGGAAGACTCAGTGTGTGTCAGCTATTATAACCTAGTCTGCCTACTAAGTTGATAGAGCCTGAAAAATATGAATTATACACCTACACATTTTTCTTAAGCCTTTGAAGCTATTGCTTGACTACTGAATAACATGTATTAAGGGAACACTTTGCAATATTTCTTTTTTTTATTGTTTTATTTTGAAATAATTATAGATTCACAATAAGTTTTAAAAGAAGTACAAAGAGGTCCCATGTACTCTTCACCCAGTTTCCCCCAATGGTAACGTATTAATAACTAACAAAACCAGGAAGTTGACACTGGTACAATCAACAAATCTTACTCAGATTTTGCTAGTTTTATATGCACTTGTGTCTAAAGGTCTGTGCAATTTTATCATGTGTAGATTTGTATAACCCACCCCACAATCAAGCTATAGACCTGCTCCATCACCACAAACATCCCCCTTGCTACTCCCTTATAGTCACACTCATCTCCTTCTCGCTCCATATCCAACCCCCCCGCCCCCCATTTCCTAACACCTGGCAACCACTAATCTGTTTTCCATCTCTGTCATTTTGTCATTTTCAGACTGTCATATAAATGCAATCATATGGTTTGTAGCCTTTTGAATTTAGCTTTTTTCACTCAGTATAATTTCATATGTTTGTGTCTTAGCATATATATGTTAACAATTATGATTTTATATTTATCAGGGGATAAATGATATTAAAATGTCCACCTCCCAGATTCATCAAATGGCTGGTCTTATTTCTGACTTATATTGGCATCTCTGTATTATTTTTCTGTCTTAAGAAGTCTTACCTATAAACATGAATAGGGTAATAATGCTGGTTAAATGTTAACTACCACTGCATATTGCAATGCCTTAAGGGAAATGTTCAAAGGTTACATTTTGTCCAAACATAATAATGGAGGGGGCAGGGGTGTCTCTTATCAGATGAAGGTGTTTCAGGGGAATTTCTTAGAATTAAAAAAAAAAAAAGAAAAAATATTAGAATAAAAACACAGGAAGGTTAAATGCTAGAAAATTTATAAACTAAATTATTGTGACTGTCTTACTTTTCAAAAGTATAGAGCAATTAGCAAATAAAGAATGTGTTATCCTCTTTGCCATCAAGAAGCCAGTATACAGAACATAAAGCTCTCATGCAAAGCCAGGTCATGTGGGTGATATCTGATCATTCCCGAAACTCAGAAACTTCTGCTGACATTATAGAAGGCCACGGTTTTCCAATGCCATATGGATTATGGGGATAGCTAGGGTTCTAAAAGTGTTGTAGCATAACTAAATTCCATACTATCTACTGTTTTTGAATCAGAGAAACTCACAAACCTGTGGAGCTGAATCCATGAGAAGTCTTTTAAACTTATGACCAAGAGGCAGGGGAAAGGACAAGGTTTCACCTTGTTCTGTCCTGAGTAGTTTTTTGATTATCTAGGCTTCTGTTGTAAAGCTGGATGTTAAGTATTTAGGAAATGCCATACAGTTCTATTCATTTTAGTCAGGTATACTTTACACTGGAGACTTTTCAGAGTTATTGTTAGTAACATGGACAGTGAGTTTGAGATAGACTTCATGTTTATTTTTTAATATTGAAATTTATTAGTTACCTTAAGGCATTGGCTAAGAGAAATAGAACTTTTTTTAAAAAATAAAGAGTAAATTGGTTCAGCTTTTAGGGAATTATTTTGGCAATATTTATGAAATCTGAAAATGCTTATGCCCTTTGTTCTGCAATTCTGCTTCTAGCAATCTATTCCTCAGATATAATTATATGTGTGCAAAGATGTTCAAACATACATGATGTTCTCTGCAATACTGTTAATTATTTTGACTAATTAGAAACTGTAAATTTCCACTATTTTGGAAAAGGTTAAATAAAATTATGGCACATGAAATTATGAAATACTATGCAGTATTAAAAAGAATTAAGTAAATGAAAAGTACTGACATGAAAAAAAAATCTCCAGGATTTTTACGTGAGAAAAGCAAAAACCAGTGAGGGTCTTGGAAGGATGCACACACAATTGTTACACTGGTTATCGTGGGCAGTGGGTGGCTTGCGAAGAAAAATAATTATAACTTTTTAATATTTAATATTGTTTGAATTTTCCAAATGAGCATGTATGCATATTATTACTTGTGTAGCTAAAAAAAAAAAAAAATTAAGGAAATTTCATCAACAGAATATATCCCCAAAACAACAATAGCAAGACCACATCAGCTATTTATCTTGCTGATATTTTTAATATCCATCTAGCAATGTAAGTTGGCAATGTTTACAACTGCAATTAGATTTAACATACAAAACAGAATATATTTGACCTTTTGCAAAGTGGGATTTAGGTTACATACAGTATTTTTAAAATGATCTCTCTGAATAAGATACCTGAGCTGTTTGAAAACTGTTTTGCCAATAAATAAATAAACTAAGGGAGGAATCCATGCAACCGCAAAGGCTGGGACCTGATTTTCTTGGATAGCCCTGCAGTGCTTGGCACAGAGTAAGTAATAAATATTAAGTGAATGATGGATGAATCGACAGTTTAAATCTTTTAGGTAGCACCCACTTTTAAAAAGCGGGATAGTAGCAAGGACAGATGATTGAGCTTCTTGTTACTGGCTTTTCATATGAGGATGAGAGGGAGCGGCCCCCTCTTTCTACTCAGGAGGTTAAGAATTTGGTGGAGGACAGCGTTTAGTGGCTCACGTTTTGGCAATCTCCGAATTGAAAAATCATTCAATTTCGGAACCAAACAGAATATAAAAGGAAAAAAAAGCGAGTTGCCGCTAGTTATATGCTTCTAATTTTGCTCAGACTAAGAGGAAAGGGCTTTAGCGGGTGTGAAACTGTAGGCAAATCATTCTATTCATGTCTAAATTTTCATCTGAAAAACGAGAATAAGCACTCCCTCATAGGTTTTTGTTGTTGTTTTACAGGGAGAATGTGGAAACTTTTATAAAATGCTAGCAATACAGTGGCCATTCCATATTGTGCGATGAATGTTTCCCATAAATTCGATCCCATACAGTCGAGGTCGAAAAGCACTCAGAGACTAAAACTGTATAAAAACGCAAATATTCTCAAGTTCGGGGCAGTCTCTTTCCCCTCTTTCATCTTCATCCCAACCACACCTATCGAGCCGGTGAGGGTCACCGGGCGGGTGACTGGCGCTTCCTGGGTCTGCAAGGCCTGGGGCTCCGAAGACCACAGCCCGCGCCGGGCCTCCCTGCTCCGGGCCGAGCCACCAACAGCCTTGCCCACCTGGGGCAATTCCGCCGCGGTTCTGGGGCCCTCGCGGGACACTCCTACCTACTCTCCGGAGTCGGGTCCCCAACGCTTTTCCCGCCGGTAGAGGGAGGTGTCCAAGCTAGACCGCCCCGGGCGCAGAAGCCGGAAGGCCGGCGGAGCCCGCGGGAGCGCGGGTGGGGCGGCGAAGCGGGAAGCACAAGGCGCGCGCTCCCGTGAGCGCAGGAGGGAGGCGGGGGCGGGGCGCGCGCGCCGGGGCGGGGCACCCGGAGGAGGAGTCTCAGGGCAGCCGCAGGAAGAGGGCGCCCTGGAGCCGAGCCGGAGGGCGGCTGTGGGCGGGGCCCAGGGAGGGCGTCGACGCTGAGGGGCGGGGTGAGGCGAGGCGGGGACGCGCTCGGGGGGGTGGGGAAGGCGGGGGCACGGCGGTGGCGGGAGCGTCCCTGGTCTCCGCCCCTGCTTTCCACTCTCTTTCCACCTTCGACCGGCCGGAGCTCGAGAGAAGCGCAGCTTGCCGGTACCCGGAGCCGCCCTGCTGCCGCTGCCTCCTCCCTCCGTTCGCGGTGGGCTCGTCAGTCTCCGCACTGTGCGCTTCTCCGTGTGGGCCATGGATGGGTAAGTGCTCGGCGGCCACCAGGCTGCGCTTGCCCGCTTCTTCTCGGTTCTCGGCCGGACGCGCCGGAGCGGGGGAGCCGGGTGCGGCGCCGGCGGCCCAAGGAGCGGCCCGGGCCGAGCCCGACGGCGGGGCTTCCGGGCGCCTCCTCAGGGAGTCCCGAGACCCGGAGGGGCGGTCCGCCGCAGCCTCTCCTTCCCCCTCGCGGCGTCCCCGTAATGTCCGCTTTTTCACATCCTCGCCCAAGGAAGCGGAGGAAAGCCCGGTGCAGCCCGCGGGTGCCGAGGTCCGCTGAGCCCGGCCCGGCCTCCAGACACTTCCTCTCAGAAAATGGTGCGCGGCGCTGGGGGAGGCGGAGGCGGCGCTCGGGGCGGGCGTCCTCCCGCTCGGAGAGTTGCTGTTTACCGGGGAGGTGGGGCGGGCGCTGGAGCTTCCTCTGGCGGGGAGGCGAGTGGCCGCGGAGTGGCGGACGGCTAGGGCACGCGCAGGTACACGTCTGGACTGCGACCCGGTCCCGGAGCCGGGGTCCCGCGCGGCCTCAGGGCTTGTGCTGGGAGCTCTGTTAACGATTACCGTACACCGGGCGTCTGGACTCGGTGACCAGGGACGCGTGCCCCTACCAACCCCCCGCCCCCCAAGAAACTTGTGAATTCCCTGCGATGTATGCAAAATATTGCATAAGTGCGATTTTCGGGGAGCTTTGAAACGCTTTAAAAGTGAATGAGGTCTGTGGCCAAAATAAAGATTTAGGATCACCGATATAAATATTTCTCTGGGGACTCAGGATTATGGGGTGGGACCAGACAGATATTTGAATGATTAAGAAAACAACTAGATTAGGATCTTGGTGAATTAGTTGAAGGTCGTAGCCTATGTGCATCAAGATCCAAAAAAAAAAACCTCGATTAGAGCCTGCAAATCCACTTATTTATTTTCATTATGCACTTGAGATTTTGTTTGGCCTTTTACTTCATTTTGATGACAAGATTTCTGGAGACCTCTTGGTTGTGGAGTATACAGAACTTGCTTGAACAGTATAGCCGCGTTCATGTTGCCATATAGTTGATTGTAATTGTACCGTGTAAAGACGATGGAATCTTCGAACAGTTTTTGCCTTCATTAGATTTCGTTTATCCTAGTTTTATAATAAGTCTATATGATAATATATGGGATTAACTCATTTGAATGTACATTGCACACTGTTACAGACGTTAGACAAAGTGCAATTTTAGATTTCATTTGTGGTGGTGATGTTCTCCAAAGTATTTTTAAAATTTAATTGAATCTATTTTTATTGTTTAATTGAAGCTTCTCTGAGAGCATTGTTGAAAACTCATTTCACACCACCTTTTTCAATTACACTTTATATGTGCGCAGAATTTTACTATCTTAATTGTTTGTATAATTATGCCAATATTTCAGTTGAGAAAGGCTGTGGAAGTAGTATTTCACTATGTGTAGTGAATTGTCTTGACTAGTGGTTTGACTTGAGATACGGAAGCAGACTAGCTTTTTGTATTGGAAAATTTATAGTGATAAGAAAGAGGACTCTTGGTTTATGCATCTTGGCTGTTAAACTCTTGGGCAACTGTGAAGTGCAGACTTACTCTTTCAGATAGTGTTTAAGAAGTTAACTTTCTCTTCACCCTAAATGTGGTTTGAAAGCTAAGAATGAGTTTATTGGTTTAAATATGTGGGGCAGTAAGACATACTGGAAGGTAAGTTCATTTGGGAGTTCAAGTAGCAGCATGATTTACTCTTTGCATCGGGACCAATACCTAGTACATATTAGACAATCTAATTTTTTATGCACAAATGTCAGTTATCACATTTAGATTTCAAACAAAATTTAAGTTTCAAAAGAAAAAATTTTAACTCTACATGGTTATTGTTTAAAACAATTAAGTTTGCATCATTAAACAAACATAAACTTGTTTACTTTTATTAAGTAATGATGACATAGGTTATTAACAATATATAGAATTTTATTATAGCTTTCTTTTAGGAGATATGGAGACAAACTTAATTGAAGACAGTTTTTTGGGGGGTTGGAAGAGATGGATTTTTGCTTGGCAGAAGTATGTGGGTTTCTTACATCTTGGTGTTACGGGATATGGTTTTGAACACAGTTTATGCTTTTAGGAGGCTACTTAAATTTCTACATTCTTCCATAGCCTGAAAAGGGTCCTTTTTCATTATTTTAGATAGTTAAAAAAACAAACCACCAGTCAACATATCTTTCTAGTTCCACCTCAAATCCCAGCTGTCTTGTGTGTGTGTGTGTGTGTGTGTGTGTGTGTGTGTGTTCATTTCCTACTGATACTTAAACACAGTTTTGATGTGGTAGAATTTTTTTTAAAGCAAATCTGAAAACTTTGATGTCTGAAGTCTGATGTTTGTGTTTTTAATTCTGAGAGACTGTCTTAGCTATATTTTGGTGAGCCCTTTGGGTGGTAGATGCAAATTTGCAAGTTACTGTCTATTTCTGTAAAATCCACTCACTGGTTTTGTTTCATTTAAAACTTTAAATACGATAATTCATACCAGTGATTTAAAAGAGTGAACTTTGGTGATTTAAAGTTTTGGTTTGGGTTTGTTAAATAGAGGTAAATGGATAAACACGTACTCATTTTATTGAAGCACAACTACATTTTTCTAAGTACCAAAAGAGAATTTGATTTATTATTTGTTTCTTACATTGCTATTAAAGCTTTGCTTTTACACTCTGCTGTTGCTAGACTGTCCCATCACTTTTCTTTGTATTAACATTTCACAACTCATCACATTCTTATTTTTATTATTTATTATAATGCTTTTTCTTTTTTTCTTTATCTTATTATCTCTGTCTTTTTAAAACTTGTTCTCTAACTTTGTTTTCCATTTTCTCTTTTTACTTTTTCCATACAGTGTTGTTACAGATCTTATAGCAGTCGGTTTAAAGGTAGGAATCTTTTAATATCCTTTCATAAGCATTTTTAAATCTTAGTTTTGGCATTTTTTTCCAATGGTGAAATCATCTCACCTGTTCATAAAATTATGTTTTATTGTATGATGATAATCTTTCATTTTTATTTAGCTCCAACATAAGTAGACCTGTAGCTAATTTTGGATTTTATGTGTTTATAAAGAGTGGTTACAATATTATCTTGTTTATATAAAATGTGAACAAAAAGTTTAGCCCAAAATTTCGCTTGAACTATCAGGGTATTTATTTGCTTTTGTTGTTTTAGCAGTTACATGTAACCTAGGCTCTGGTTTATTTTCCTGCCATGTCCTTTCTTTTATCTTGTCTTGGATGCATTTATGAGTAATAAAATAATAATAGCAGCTAAAGTTTCTTCAATTCCTGTTATATACAAGATGCTTTACATATATTTCACTAATAATTGAAACAGTTCTTCAAGGTAGGTGTTAATATTCCCATTTTAGAGATGAAAAAATAGGTTCAGAAAGTTTGTGTTCAAGGTGTGGTGCACCAGAGTTCAAACCCATGTCTTTCTGATTACAAACCTGACCTTTTTTTTCATTGTACCTCGCTGCCAGCAATGAGGGTACTGTCTAAAAGGTGAACAATGGGAGAGCTGGATAATTAATATTTTACAGTAATGATTCTTCTAAGTTATAAGTCATTTCAGTTTTATCAAAATCTTCTCATTTATTGGATTCTAAAATACAAATCGAGTTCATCAATATGAGGCTTTTAAAATATAAATGGAAGTTTTAAGATTTCTTTTAGCAATTTGGTATTTGATGCAGCTGAGTTGAGAATCTAGTTCTAGAGACCACTTACAGTTCATATTACTGTAGAAAATGGAAATAATTCATGTGTATATGTATTTTATGTAAAGTTGTTTTGCTGCTTTCTGTCCATCATCTCTAGCTAACAATTTCAACACTTCTGCATTTGGTGTTATTGGATCTGATGGTGGTACTCATATTCCTAAAACATCTTAAAATATAAGCGTAAAGATAGCAGAGTTTTAGACTAACAATAGGATGTTCAAGATTAGCATAATTGGGGACTACTGCTTATACTGTCTTTTGAAGTTGGATGGAGTTAGCTTGCTTTGGCAAACTTCGAACATATTTTATGAGTTGAAAATAAATGGAGAAACCTCTTGGTGGGATATACTTTTTTTTTTTTTGGTAGATACTTATGTCAGTTTCTCATTTGGGAATGATACTCATAGATAGAAACCGCAGGCTTAGGCTTATGTCTTGGATCCCTTTTGGTGTCTCCGTAGGGGCCTGTGAGGGAAGGGATATTCAAAGTGAGAGTTGTTTTGGTCTTACCAGAAACATAATTTGTGATTCTAGAGTTTATCTGGGAAAAACGAATACATGAAACATATAAAAAACTTACACTTGGGAGTTGAGGAGTTATGCTTGAAGGACTGTCATGCCTGTTTTATTTTGGGGAAAAATATATCTTGATGATAGATAAGAGAAAAATTTAAATGTAAGGCTCAGGAGCTAGATTTGAATATGCAGTTAGGATCTCTGACTACCTGTGTTCCAGCAAGCAGTTTGGAAACAGAGATCAGATCCTACTCTGAAGAAAGGATAAGCTGATTAGTTGATTCACTTGGCAATACTGGAAATGTCTGTAAAATTATTCATTATATGAAGAAAATTCTCATAAGATTGTTCTGCTTCTTTCTTGGATCCCATCCAAGGAAGTTTAGTTACCAAGTTAATAGGCCAATAAGGCTCATATTTTCTCTAGATTGTATAAACCAAAATTAGCGAATTTAAGTAAGTTCTTCAAGAATGTCACTTATTTTCTTTTATTTGCTGTCTGAATATAATGACACAAGAAATAGTTTTAGCCAGTGAAAGAGTGGATTTCAGGTTATGCTCCATCAGTTGCTTTCCCGGATGCAGAAAGTAATATGGATTTTATTTTAGAGAATTGAAAATACCCTTAAATATGAAGTCCATTACCTTAGTGAAAGAAAACTGAATTGTTTTTAGAGATTAAGTGACTCACTAGAATGTGTCATGAGGGCAGGAATTTTTGATATTTCCTTCACTACTGTGTTTCCAGTGTCTGGCACATAGTAAGCTCTCAGAAATGCTTGATTAATTAATGGATGCCAAATTCTCACACAGTCAATTAGGTGGCAAACTTATACTGGAGCCCAAGCTTTCTGATTTTGCTAGTGTTTCTTCTAATAGGTATATACCATGGTGAGAGAGAATTAAATTCTTTTTTTAGATTAGAATTTTCTTGAAGATGGATAAACATTTTCAGGCAGCTTAGGGCTGTGCTGTACTTGAGATTTATTTATACCTAGTTGTATACCCTGGGTGTTCTTTGCAGAGTTTGAACCTGCAGGTTCTTTGCAGGGTTTTTGAGCCTTGCCTAAATTAGGCAAAAAATTAGCTTTTGGTACTTCTCATAAAATATTTCTTTTATTTCCATATGTTATTTTGTATTCCGAAATGCTTTTAAAAACAGCGAGAAGTAATTGCTGTTCTTAATTTTCAATTCTTTTAAATAAAGAACAAACCAGGTGATGATGATTGATGCTGGGCATGTTTCAAGAACTTTATTATACCAGATAAATCAAGGCATCAGCATTGTGGGTAACATAGCTTTTTGTGTGTGTAACTAAGTGTATTTTAAATTTCTAGTTCATACTTTAATTATTACTAGCTAGTGTATCTTAAACTCAAATATTTCTCACATTCCTGGATAATTTTTCAGAATACTATAGTGGCCATTAAATGATTTTTTAAAATGATGATCTTCCATATTAAATATATTTTAGGGATTTTCTAGTTTATCTTTCTATTTTAAATGATTAGATGAGTATAGAAAAACCTAAAAATTTAGGAAGGACTATAATTGGCTTCTAATAATTATCATGCCTGTCACTATATAGGAAAAAACACTACATTGTATTTAAATTAATTTTGAAGATTGATTTTCTGTTGCTCCACCAGGAGTTAGCAGACTACAGCCTGTGGACCAAATCCAGCTTGCCACCTGTTTTTGTAAATAGTTTTAGTGAAACACAGCCATGCTCATTTGTTTCCATATTGTCTGGATACTTTAACGATACAATGACAGAAGGGTTATAACAGGGACCATATGACCGCAAATTCTAAAGTATTTACTTTCTGACCCTTTGCAGAAAAAATGCACCTACTGCTTGCTGTGTTTGAACTACAGAAAAGGCCTTTGCCAGAAATCTTTTTTTTTTTTTTAAACTGAGCAGTAACTTACATAGAGTGAAATGCACAGGTCTTAAGGGTACAGTGCAATAAATTTTGACAAACGTATCCCCTTGTTTCCTGTTGCCCTTTTCTAGACCCAGTCTAGGCAACTCTTGATTTCTGTCGCCACAGATTTTGTGTGTGTTTGATTTTCATATAAATGAAATAAATATTAATACTCCATATATACAGCATAAGCTCTTTGATGCCTGGCTTTTACTCAGCAAAATGGATTTTTAGATTTATCTATGTTCTATGTACCAGTAGTTCTTTCTTACTTATTAACGAGAGTATTCCATTGTGTGAATATATCACAATATTTAAAAATCCATTCTCATGTTGGTGGGCATTTGGGTTCTTTTCAGATTTGAGCTATTATGAATAAAGCGACTGTAAACATTTGTGTATGTCTCTGGGTAAATGTGTGTTTCGTTGTACACTATGCTTAGTAGTAAAATTGGATATGTGTATGTTTAACTTGGTTATTTTTTTAAATGTACCACTTTACACTTGGAGCCGCTTTGTATTACAGTTCAGGTTGCCCCACATCCTTGCCAACACTTTACTGTTAGGAATTCTAGTGAGTATAACTATAATGCCTAGTAGCATCTTATTATAGTTTTAATTTCCATTGACCTGATGACTGGTGGTGGTGTGTACCATTTCATGTGCTTATTAGCCATTCACTTACCTTCTTTTATGAATGTTAACTTTTTTGCCTATTCTTTTAAAGTGGGTTTCTTGTACACAACATATCGTTAGGTTTTTTTTTTTTTTTTTTAAATCCACTCTGAGCAATCAGTCTTTTAATTGGTATATGTAGGCCATTACCATTCACGTTTCAAGGGATGATTAATTTAGTTAAATTAATAAGTACCTTGTTCATAACTGTTTGTATTCATTAGCTTGTTCTTTGTTTTTATTTTCTCCTCTTTTTTCTTTTTTTGCCTTCTCTGGTTTTAATTGAGCATTTTATATGATTCCATTTATTTCCTCTGTTAGCATCTTATACCTCTTTAAAAAAAATTTTTTAGTGGTTGCAGTATACATTTACAGCTCATTTTAAGTCCACCTTCAAATAATGCTACGCTGCTTCATGTGTACTGCAGGTACCTTCAACAGAGCATTTCCAATTTCTTCTTCCTGTCCCTTAGGATACTGTTATCCTTCATTTTACTTAACCATATGCAGTAATCACCCAATACATTGTTACTATTATTACTTTAAATAAACAGGCTTTTTAGATCAATTAAGAATAAGAAGTATAAAATACCTTCATTTATTCCTTCTCCAACAGTCTTCCTTTCCGTATGTAGATCTGAGTTCTGATCTACATAATTTTTCTTCTCCCCAAAGACCTTCCTTTAACATTTTTCGTAGGGCAGGTCTACTGATAATACATTTTTTTGGTTTTTGTCTGAAGAAGTCTTTATTTGTCCTTTACTTTTTTGTGGGGGGGGGGGCTTTGTGTTTTTTTTTTTTTTTTTTTTTTTTTGGCGGTACGCGGGCCTCTCACTTCTGTGGCCTCTCCCATTGCGGAGCACAGGCTCCGGACGCACAGGCCCAGCGGCCATGGCTCACGGGCCTAGCCGCTCCGCGGCATGTGGGGTCTTCCGGGACCAGGGCACGAACCTGTGTCCCCTGCATCAGCAGGCGGACTCTCAACCACTGCGTCACCAGGGAAGCCCCTCTCCTTTGCTTTTGAAGGATGCTTTTCATATAGAATTCTAGGTTGGTGGGGGTTTTTTTTTCTCCATTAACTCTTTAGATATTCCACTCTACTTTTCTTCCTGCTTCCATGGTTTCTGATGAAAAAGAAACCTCTGTAATTCTTATCCTTAGTCCTCTGTAGGTAAGGAGGTTTTTTTCCTCAAGATTTTCTCTTTGTTTTTGGTTTTCTGCAGTTTGAATGATCTGCTGAAGTGCATATTTTTTGGTATTATCCTACTTGGTGTTCTCTGAGATCCTGGGTTTGTGGTTTTGGTCTCTATCATTGATTATGGAAAGCTCTTGGTCATTCATTACTTTGAAATGTTTTTTTCTGCCTCACTCTCTCTTTTTCTCTTTCTTTCTTTTTTTTTTTTTCCAGTTCTTTTTTCTCTTTGCTTTTCTGTTTGGGAAGTTCCTGTTGAAATGTCTTCAAGCTCATAATTCTTTCTTCAGCCATGTCCAGTCTGTTGACGAGAGTTTGTATAAGATTGGTAGTATTTTTTCCTTAAATGTTTGATAGAATTCATCAGTGTAGCCATTTGTGGGTGCATTTTCTTTGCAGGAAGGTTTTTAATTATGAATTCAGTTTTAAAAAATAGATATTGTGCTGTTCAGATTTTTTTCTTTCATTGCATCACACAAAATTTGGTGTGCTGGGTTTTAATTTTCACTCAGTTCAAAGTATTTTCTACTCTTAGTGTGATTTCTTTTTTTACCTATGATTTTTTTTTTTAAGATTTTATTTTATTTTATTATTTTTTTTGGTTGGTTCATTGGTTTGTTTATTTATTTATTTTTGGCTGTGTTGGGTCTTTGTTTCTGTGCGAGGGCTTTCTCCAGTTGTGGCAAGCGGGGCCCACTCTTCATCGCAGTGCACGGGCCTCTCACTGTCGTGGCCTCTCTTGTTGCGGAGCACAGGCCCCAGATGTACAGGCTCAGTAGTTGTGGCTCACGGGCCTGGTTGCTCCACGGCATGTGGGATCTTCCCAGACCAGGGCTCGAACCCGTGTCCCCGCCATTGGCAGGCAGATTCTCAACCGCTGCGCCACCAGGGAAGCCCTACCTATGATTATTTATAAGCGTGATTTAATTTCTAAATATTTAGGGGTTTTCAAAGCCAAATCTTGGGATTTCTATTTTTAATTATTTTTATTTATCTTTTTGAAATTTAATTAATTAATGGCTGCGTTGGGTCTTCATTGCCATGCTAGTTGCGGTTAGTGGAGGCTACTCTTCGTCCTGGTGCACAGGCTTCTCATTGCAGTGGCTTCTCGTCGCGGAGCACGGGCTGTAGGTGTGCGGGCTTCAGTTGTGGCACGCGGGCTCAGTAGTTGTGGCACACAGGCTTAGTTGCTCCACAGCATGTGGGATCTTCCCGGATCGGGGCTTGAACCCATGTTCCCTGCATTGGCAGGCAGATTCTTAACCACTGTGCCACCAGGGAAGTCCCTTTCTATTTTTTTAAATGCTACTTTGATTAGAGAACATGCTGTATACCATTTCACACCTTTACATTTTCTGAGGTTTGTTTTAATGTCAAGCTATAGTCTGTCTTTATGAATGTTCTATGTACACTTAAAAAAAATGTATAGTTTACTTTTGTTGGGTGTAGTGCCTTATAAATGTCAATAGAATAAACTGGTTGAAGTTTCAAGTCTTCTCTAACTTTCCTGATTTTCTTTCTATTCTGTTAATTACTGAAAGGGGAGAAGAATATTGGAATTTCCATCTGTAGTTGTGGTTCTTTTATTTCTTTTTGTAGTTCTGTCAGTTTTTGCTTTAAATATTTTAAAGCGCAGTTATTAGATGCATTCACATTTAGGAATGTTATATTTTCTTGATGAATTAACCTTTAAAAAAATCATTTGTAATATATATCTTTATCTAGTAGTAGTTCCTGTCCAGAAATCTACTTTGTGTGATAGTAATGTAGTCATTCTAGTCATTCCAATTTTCTTATGATTAGTATTTGTGGGGTATATCATTTTCCTGTTCCTTTTCCTTTTCTTTTAATCTGTCTGTGTTTAAAATAGGTTAAAGGATGGATGAACCAAAGAGATAACAAATAGCAAGATGGTAGGCTTAAATCTACTTGAAGGATTAGGTTTCTAAGGACTGGCTTTCTTTTTGTTTACTCTGATAAAAGTGAGCTATGTTATGGAGAGGTCCATTTACAGAATGAATCCTGCCAGCAACCACTTGAGTGAGCTTGGAAGTGGGACCTCCATTTCCTCTATTGAGCCTTGAGATGATTGCAGCCTGTGAGAGACTCTGAGCCAGAGGACCTAACTAAGCCATGCCCAGGTTCCTGACTCTCAGAAATTGAGTTTAAAAATTCTTGTTTTTATAAGTTGCTAGATTTAGGGGTAATTTGTTATGCATCCATTCATAACTAATACAACTGCCTAACTCAAAGTAGTGAATAAATACTGAAAAATGAATAGTAAAATAGCTTATTAATGTCCCAGTAAGATCATGTAAGTACAAATACTTTTTTGGTTGTAAATCACTGTGCATATGACTTTTTTATATTACCACATTCCCTCTCTTTCTAATAGCTTACCATAATTTATACATACTTTGATTTTTCCCTTTTAAAGGTTTTCTTTTTTCATAGTATACTAATGTGGTGAATTTCATTGATATCTTAGTTTTTTGAAACTTTAATACAAACTTACAGAAAGGTTGTAGAATAGTATAAAAACTTATATAACCATTACCCAGGTAATTCACATTTGCCCCATTTGTTTTATTATTCATTTATAGTGTTTCTCTCTTTTTCTTTATACAGATGTGTATGTTACTTTCTGTAGATACACATATATCTCTCTATATTCTTTTTTTCACTTTCTGAATCATTATTTGGTTAGCATGATTGTCAGCCCAGCTTCTCCACTATATTAAGTTACTAATTTTCCCTTTGTAATTAATAGTTTGTCAAGGAGATTCCTTGAAACTTCATTGATATATTATTTTACTTTATTCTTTCACCCCTAAATACTTTAGAGTGTAATTGCCTAAAAATAAAGACATTTTACATTACTGTAGCATAATTATCAAAATCTGGAAGTTAATCTAAAATGTTTCCACAGTCTTTTTGATTCATGATATTGACATTTTAAAAGAATATAGGCATGTTATTGTGTAGGATATCCCTTACTTTGAGTTTATCTGTTTCTTATAAATAGATTTAGGTTATGTATTTTTGCAGGAATACCACAGAAGTCACGTTCTATTCTCAGTGTATTTTATCAGAAAGCAGAGGATGTTGATTTGTCCTATAACTTGTAATGTTAGCTTTGATCACTTGGTTAAAGTTGTATTCGCCAGGTTTTCTGCTGTAAATTTACTGTTTTTCTCTTTGCAGCTAGTAAGTATTTTGTGGAGTGGTACTTTAAGGCCATGCTAATATTATTTTAATTCTCAAATTTTAATCTACTAGTTTTAGCATCTATGTGATGGTTCTTGCCTTAATTCGTTATTATAATGATAGTTGCAAAGAGGTGATTTTCTAATTTTATTTTTGGAATCAAGATTTCATTCACTAGCTGCTTAAAATGAACTGATTAACTTTAATTCTTCTGCTGTTTTGTGGAACAACTTTTTTCTTCAAAGTTTAGTTGCTCTCACCTGCAAAGTCATCTGGACCTGGATTGGTAGTGGGGGATAGGGATGTCTTTGTCTATTATTTCACTATCTTTAATTCTTATGGTGAATTCAGGTTTTTTATTCCTCTCACAGTAATTTTAGGATTTGGATTTGCTCTTTTGCTCTCAATTTTTTCTTTTTTGAGTTAATTTTTTTTTTGAGTTAATAATTAACTCACGTATTTTAAAATCTTCTGTTTTCTCATAAATGTATTTACAACTATAAATTTATCTTAAAGTACTAAAGCTGGATCCCACACGTTTTGGATTTGTGTTTTCATTTTTATTATATCTAAGTATTTTTATATTTTACTTATGATTCTTAAAAAATTTCCTTTATTTATTTATTTTTGAAGTATCGTTGAGTTACAATGTTGTGTTAGTTTCTGGTATACAGCAAAGTGATTCAGTTACATATATATGTTTATTTATATATATGTATATATATTCTCTTTTTCAGATTCTTTTCCATTATAGTTTATTACAGATACTGAATATAGCTCCCTGTGCTCTACAGTAGGGCCTTTTATCTGTTTTATATATAGTAATTTGTATCTGCCAATCCCAAACTCCTAATTTATCCCTCCCTCCTCTTTCCCCTTTGGTAACCATAAGTTTGTTTTCTATGTCTGTGAGTCTGTTTCTGTTTCTTAAATAAGTTCATTTATATCATTTTTTAGATTCCACATGTAAGTGATATCATATGATATGTCTTTTTCTGACTTCATTTTAGTATGATAATCCCTAGGTCCATCCATGTTACTGCAAATGGCATTATTTCATTCTTTTTTATGGTTGAGTAATATTCCTATGTATATATATCACAACTTTTTTATCCATTCATCTGTTGATGGACATTTAGGTTGCTTCCATGTCTTGGCTCTTGTAAATAGTGCTGCTAGGAACATTGGGGTGCATGTATCTTTTGAAAAAGTTTCCTTTTTAACTCCAGGATTATTTAGTGGCTTTAAAAGTTTAGTTCCCAAACATTAGCCACTCTTTTTAATTTTGTTTCTAATTTTATTGCAGAGAACATAGTATGTTCAGTATATTCCTTTGGAACATATTGAGACTTCTTTTATGAACTAATATGGGAGTTGGCAAACTATGGCCCAAGGGCTAAATAGGGCTCACTGCCATCTGTTTTTATGCATCCTGCAATCTAAAATGGTCTTTATACTTCTAAATGCTTGAAAGAAATCCAACGATTAATACTTTGTAACAGGTGAAAAATAGATGAGATTCAAATCTCAGTGTCTATAATTAAAGTTTTATTGGAACACAGCCATGCTCATTCATTTTCATATTGTCTGTGACTGCTTTTGTGAGTTATGACAGAGACTGTATGGCCCACAAAGTTTAAAATCCCTTACTATTTGGCCCTTTACATATAAAGTTTGCCAACCTGATACAATGTCTGTTTTTATAAATGTTTATTCTTAACTGGATGTCTGGTTCTGCATTCAGTGTATCTATTAGTTCAAGTTATTGATTGTATTTTTTTTCTGGTCATATTTTTTATGTTTGGTCTATTACTTTCTAAGAGAAATGTATTAAAATTTCAGTTCAACTGTTGATCTATCTTTTTTCCTTACATTTCATCAAGGTTTTTCTCACATTATTTTGGTTCCTGAAATCCACATATCCTTTCAGCTTCTACAGCTTCTCCATGGTTGATTTTGGAGATGGGAGTTAACAATTCATGTTAGCTTCAGGCTTCAGACCAACCTATTTATTACTTAGTATGAAGTACAAAGGACAGTGGTAGCTTCAGGCTTCAGACCAACTCATTCTAGTTTCAGGCTTCAGACCCACCTATTTATTACCTAGTACAGTGAGTACAAAGGACTATCACCTAGATATGTTATTGTGAAATTTTAGAGTTCCACCGATGAAGAGATGATTCAGAAAGCTTCTGGGGAGGTGGGGGCAGAAAACAAGTCAACTTCAAAGAAATGAATGTCAGACTGGCATCTTACCAGCCCTACTATATGCTAGATGAAAATGGTGAATCTTTTCCTAATTTTCTTAGGAAAAAATAATTTTTAACCCAGAATTCTTGGCTGTCAAATGATTAGTTATGAGGATAGAATTTTCAGACATGCATGGACCCAGAAAGTTTACCTTGGTGTTTACCATCATTTAGGTAGTTGTTAAGGTTGTACTCCAGCAAAATAATAATGTGAACTAAGGACAAGGAAGACAGAAGTTCAGGAGAAAGTTGAGCCAACCCAGATGAAAAGTGAAAAGAAGACCTTAGTTAATAGCTGTTCAGAAGTCCTAGAAAGCAGTCATTCTAGATTGAAGCAGGAGAAAAGGGGGTTTTAGGAGGGAGATCTTAGGAAGAAAAATGAGGACTGCATAGAATGAGTGGTGCCATGAAGAGTTTGGGGAAAATATGATGATAATAGTGTGAGGAAAATACAGTTTTAAAATGTCACGGAAAGCAAAAACTAATGAATGAATAAATAAATAAAAATGTCTAATTGTGAACCAAATTAGAATGTAGCATAATGTTAAGAAATTGGTAGAGTATAATAAAGAATCCATTTGATCTTGATTCTAAGAATAGCCTATTTCAAGTGGTTCTAAGGTTGTGACATTAGACGCATAGAGTAAAAAGTGAAGTGTTCCAGGATTATGTTTCCTTGAACAATATTTATATAGTAATAAAAGTGTAAATGCTGTTTATTGATTTTCAACTTTGAGTCAACCTTTGGACAGGACAGGAATGGACAAAGCCCAGAATGCTATTGTTGGAGGGCAGAATGTAACAAGCATACCAATAAAAGTAAAAATGAAGTTGGCAGAGGGCGGGAGGGAGGGAGGGAACAGATTGCTAGCCCCAAAAGCTTTCTTTCAAAATGGAGAATCAAGAGGTAATGTCAGATTGACAAAACAAGCAGTAAAGATACAAATGTAGTATTTAAAGTTCAAAGATACTTACACAAGAATTAAAATTAAGAGCATATATTTCAAACATTGAGAGAACAGAAAAAGGAATTATAAGAGATAAACTAAGTTTTCGTATTAGAGGTCAGCCAGTTTATTTTTAAAGTTGATAACTATAAGCATATTATCTAATGTTGTGGTGGCAACCATTAGAATAAGAACTGTTTAACGATTCTGTTTGGGTGGAGAGATTTGCTTTTATCATATAGACTATTTTGTAAAATTTGTTATAGTACACGTATTTAATAAAAGTAAAAATTAAATTCATGAATAAAAGTCACAAGGACAGAAGTAATTCACCAAAAAATAAATTCAACTGTGTGTATAGGGAGATCTCTCATTCACATTGTTGTCCCCCTTCTTGTCTTTTCCCCAAAGATAACAATTTTATTAGTTTTTTCTTTACCCTTCTAGTACCTTTTTAATGCAAATATGGGCAACTGTACATATGTTTTCTTCCTCTTCTAATATAAAAGACAGCATATTTCTGTGCACTGTTCTGCACTTTTTTTCTCCAAAACAGGAAATCTTCATTCAAGAGAGGACTCCTGTGAGTCCTGAGGAGTTGTATAGCAGTTTTAGGTGAAAGAAGAAATAGCCACATCCATAACTAGTCATAGATTTCGAGATCTCTCTTAATTATTGATAGGATAAGTAGGCAGAACATCAACATTCTGTTCACCAGTACTGCATTTGCCTCCCTCTCTCAGATTAAAAAAATGCATTTTATCCCTATCCTGCTGGGTATCAGTATATAAGAAGTCATTTTAAAAGGAAACTTTGCATATCTATTATAATATTAGACTAATTTTACAGAAGAAAAAAACCTGTGGTGTTACTGTAACATGATACCCTAGGTCAAACTTAATACCCTAGTGACAGGGGCTGGATTCAAACAAAGGTTTGTTTCCAAAACCCATGCTCTGTTTTTTACCCCTTTGTGTCTGTTGGTTTTAGGAAAACTAATATTCCAGATAGTATTTGGTTAATAAGCTCCATTATTTTTGGACGTTGGTTTGTTCTGGGATAAAAATAGTATACCATTGTGTTAGAGATGGAAGCATAGCTTACAGTCTGCTGAAGCAGTGAAATATACTTGTAGTTTCACTAAGGTGAAGGGGAGATTGGAGTACAACCCTGTTTTGTTTTGTTTTTTAATTAATTAATTTTAGGCTGGGTTGGGTCTTTGTTGCTGCGCACGGGCTTTCTCTAGTTGCGGTGAGCGGGGACTGCTCTTCATTGCAGTGCACAGGCTTCTCATTGCAGTGGCTTCTCATTGTGGAGCACGGGCTCTAGGCGTGAGGGCTTCAGTAGCTGTGGCACGCAGGCTCGGTAGGTGTGGCTCGTGGACTCTAGAGCTCAGGCTCAGTAGTTGTGGCACACAGGCTTAGTTGCACCGCGGCATGTGGGATCTTCCCGGACCAGGGCTCGAACCCGGGTCCCCTGTATTGGCAGGTGGATTCTTAACCACTGCGCCACCAGGGAAGCCCCACAACCCTGTTTTTGTGATGCGTTGGAATTCCATCCGTTGAGACTCATAGCCATTCACTCTGCTCTTTCTCAACTAAAGTAACATGAAAACTAGCCTATGTTCATACAGTGTGGCTATTATAAAATTCAGAGGTGCCTTCAGATCATTAAATGATGCAAGAAGGAATTTTAAATTAAAAAAATTTTAAAACATTTTTGCAATGATAAATATGTTCTGTAGAATTGACCAAAAATTCCCATGAAATATATTTGATTGAAAGACCCAGGTATGGAGCTTAAAACAAATGTTGGCAAAATTTTTAAAGTTCTTTTTTTTTTCAAAATGAAAATAGCCCATTTCCCTTTGATTAAGTAATGTTTAAACACAAGTGTAAAGGAGAAGGTAAAAGCTAGAAATAATAATTACTGCTAAAATTTAGGTGAGTTTTCTTTTAGACCTTTTCATATGTTCACAGTATATGTGCATATTTATTATTAATTTGCTTTACAAAAATGGAAACATAATACATGTTATAACTAATTTATATGGTTTAAAAAATGAACAATATCTTGTGAGTTTATATCAGGTTGATAAGTCTGGTCCTTTATCATTTTAGTAACCATCTAGTATTTCATTGCATGGATCTGTTGTAACTCATGTAACTAATCTCTTATTTATGAACATAGTGGTGGTTTAATATTTTAGTAGTTTAGTATAGCAGTTAAAAGCATAGACTCTGAAATTGGCCTGCCTGGGTTTGAATCCTGACCCCAACTCTTTATTTGTAGTGTAATTTATATAAGCTACTTAACTCATTTATGCCTTATTTTTCTCATTCACAAAATGTTAATAGGCTTTCCAACTCTTTGTTATGAGAATCTAAAAAATTGTTAGGATTTGTTTATGAATGTGTGAGAAGAGGGAAGTTTCAATGATAGGCTTAATTTAAAAATTTGTAAGTTTATATGTATTTCAGAAAATAGGTGTCAATATAATATTACTCTAGGGCAGTAAGTTATTAAGTATGACAACTAACCAAAACCCAGACCTTGTAATTTTTATGGGACATAGCTATACTTTCCAGAATTCAGGTGATCACAGGACACCTTTGTTAGAAATAACATTTATTTATAAGCAGTTTTATGACCAGAATTGTGTCTTTTTCTGCAGCTGTATTGGAAGAGGAAGTTTTATTCTTGCCTTACAGAGATTTTTTTCACAAGCAGTTTAATAGTGCCTGTGGTTTCCAAGTTAAGCACTAATATTCCATTAGTTACAACCTTGAGGGGAAAAAAGAGAGTTGAAAGAGGTTTAGAACTTAAAATGTGGAAAGGAAAAGGATAGAACTAGTATTTTTAATGAATGAGCAATGAGATATAATATTTTGAACCAACACTGATCACCGTAATATTGCTTAATGCTTAGCATTTTATGACGATTTGATAGTTCATTGATTCTAAGGCCCCACCCCTTTTTTTTACCATATTAACATTTCTGACATCAGGGTGCATCTTTTTTTTTTTTTTTTTTTTTGTGGTATGCGGGCCTCTCACCGCCGCGGCCTCTCCCGCCGCGGAGCACAGGCTCCGGACGCGCAGGCCCAGCGGCCATGGCCCACGGGCCCAGCCACTCCGCGGCATGTGGGATCCTCCCGGACCGGGGCACGAACCCGTGTCCCCTGCATCGGCAGGCAGACTCTCAACCACTGCGCCACCAGGGAAGCCCCAGGGTGCATCTTAGTGTTGATAATGTACTACAATTTGGTTGACAGCACTTTTTCTTTCTGGATATTAGATAAAATTATGGGGTCTTACACTTGAAGCCTTCTTAGATTACATGAAATATGTTTGATAAAGCACATAGAACAGTACTGGCACATATTAAGCAGTCAGTATTAGCTATCTTTGTATTTGTTTATTTTGTTCTTGTAAAGGATGATTACATGTACATATCTTCACGTACAGTTCTAACATAAAATAATGTCTAGATGTGGAATAAATGAATCAAAGGATTGGCATAAGATATTGAGAGGAAATTTGTTTATTAGACTGGAGAGCAACAGGTATGTCAGGTGAAAAATAAACCAGGCCTAGATTTTAATTGTACCACCTACCCTCTCTGACCTATGTCGAATAATATAACCTCTGATTCTTTGAGGGATAATAATACCTACTTTGCAGAGTTGTGAGAATTGGAGAATACGTATAGTAAAATCTTTAAAATATCTGTTCACTGACTATAGGACAGAATATTTTACATTTAGGCCTATTTGGGATATCCAGGACATCTTTGACTTCTTCTTTTTCTCTCACTCCATGTCTAATTATTAGCAAATCTTTCTAAGTGTATTCATAATTCAACCACTCTCCCCAGTAACACTCCCTTTGCCCCTCATCTGGATTATCACCATAGCTTCCTACTGGAGTCTCTGCATCTTCCTCTGCTTCATTACAAACTATTCTCAACACTGCAGCCAGAGTGATTGTTTAAAAAGTAAATCAGGGCTTCCCTGGTGGCGCAGTGGTTAAGAATCTGCCTGCCAATGCAGGGGGCCTGGGTTCGAGCCCTGGTCTGGGAAGATCCCATATGCCGCGGAGCAACTAAGCCCCTGCGCCACAACTACTGAGCCTGTGCTGTAGAGCCCTTGAGCCACAACTACTGAGCCTGTGTGCTGCAACTACTGAAGCCTGCGCGCCTAAGGCCTGTGCTCCGCAACAAGAGAAGCCACAGCAATGAGAAGCCTGCGCACTGCAATGAAGAGTAGCCCCTGCTCTCCACAACGCAGCAATGAAGACCCAACCCAGCCAAAAATAAATAAAATAAATTTTAAAAAAGTAAATCAGATCATGTCACTTCCCTGTTCACAACTCTTTGTCCCTCGTTTCACTCAGTAACATATTTTAGAATGACTTTCAAGGCACCACATGCTATGACATACCCTCCTTGTCTCTTTAGTTTTCTTCTCTCCTTGCTCACACTCTTTCAGTCACAGTTGGCCTCCTCACTGTTTTCTAGAACATGCAAGGCATTCTATCTCAGTTTCCTCGACCTACGACATTCTTCCCTCAGATGCCTATATAGCTTACTCCTTACCTCCTTAAGACTACACTTAAATGTTACTTGCTCTTAAATCTTTCCTTGACCACTCTATTTAAAAATCACAGTTCTCCTCTTTACCCCTCGTTGCTCCTTATCCTGCTTTTTAAAAAGCATTATGACTTTAAAACATACTACACAATTTTCTTAATTTGATTGTTACGTGTTTCCTTCTGCAAGATTGTAAACTCCACATGATAAGGGCAGGAATTTTTGTCTGTTCACTGGGATTTTCCCCAGTGCTTAAAGACCCTGGCATATAGTTTGGTGCTCAGCAAATATTTGTTGGATCTGTTGAGTGAATGAATATTATTGCTAAAACACTTTTACATATTGAAGTCAATATGTATGATCTATGCCTATATAGTAGGAACTAAATAAATATTCAAATGAATGGCATTTGATTGGACGTCATGAATTAGAAGGTTTTTGGAGGAATGATTTTGCTAGTCATTAAAAAAAGTGTTACTATTTATTGCTAAGATGTCCATATAAAATGAAGACAATAAAAACCATTTTATTGAAACTGTCATAAATGGGATTGTAAACATTGTCACAGCTGTATATTTGAAGAATTTACCCCATCTTTACCACCTTGTTTATTCTCATTGTCTTAAAATCTCAACAGTGGCAGCTTTGGAAAGGAAAATGTCACAAACAAACAATTTGGTAACTATTCTTTTTTTAGGGTAACTGTTCTTTAAGAAATATGTTTAGAGATAATCACATTATTTAGTAGATGAGAGTGTTGATGGGGCCACAGAGTTTGTGGGGATATGACCTCCAAGTCACATGTGAGACTTTGGGGTTTGGGTGTGTTTAGAGCAATAGGAGCTGTGAATAGGTGAATGTTAACAAAAACCTAAATGTTAAAAAAAAAAAACTTGGAGTTATCACGTACTGCCTCACAATTACTCTGAAACCTTTACTGAATATTCAGTTTATTCCCTTGTCTTTATAATTATTATTCCTTTTTAAGCAAAAATATTGTGAACACAGATTCCATTTCATTATTAGGTCCTGTAGAGGGGGATATAAAGGTGAGTTATCAGCAAGTGTATATAGTATGGTGAGACTCTACATAATAATATGTTTTTCTGTTTATGGAAAAACATAGTAACAGAGCAGGATCAACATGAGTTTTCTGCCCTGTGAAGTGTTTACAAAGGGTCAGTAGACCTTTTGCTAGAAATTTTACAGAGAGGGCTACCTTAGCTTTAAGGTAGGACTTGAATATTAATTTCAGTATTTAAGATTCTTTTATTTAAAAAAGATCTGGAAAATTGTGAAGTTTTTTTTGATAGCTCCTTTTTTATGGTCATAGTATCTTGGTAGACTAAAACAAATGATGTCTTATTCTTGAATTTCATGTGCATTTTAGGTATGGTCTGAAGTTTAACCATGAGTTAATGGTTTATTTTCAGAATCTTCCTTACATGTTATTTTACTGGCTGTTTCTCAGTTGTGTGGATTGCCTTTTATTATATTAATAATCTCACTTTAATGCTAAGTAAAACCACTTCCCATCAAATTTGATAATAAAACACTTTATTTGTGCTGCTTAATGACAGTATTCTTTTGCTTTGTTGGCCCAGTGTATTTAATTATTCTTTAGCAGGAGAGAGCTTCAGTAATTGATACTTGAGGCAGTGAAGCTGACTGGTATATTGACTTAGCCAGAGAGCTAACAAGTCCACAGAACAACTGTTGCACTTATGTAAATTTACTGTGTGTTTCTAAGGAGACTGTTGATCCAGTATTGTTCATGCCCCACCCCCACCCCATGATGTCTTCATGATTTGGTTTGTTAAAGCCTTTTTGTTTAATGTTAATTTGTTTACCTGTGGTACAGAGTCTTTTCTTTCACTTTTTAACAATTTCCTTATGTTGATCATCTGTAGTCACTCATCCAAATAAGCTTTCCATCATTTTTTTTTTTTAGAGTCTTCATTCTGCTTATCTTCCATCTATCTCTTAAACTATAATCTCTTATCATAGCCATCAGACCTTTTGAGAGTGAGGTGGAATAAAATGTGCCCCTTTGGCATGTTGATTATTTTGAATTAAAGATACTTAATAAACAGCCAGGGACTTCCTTGGTGGTCCAGTGGCTAAGACTCAGCGCTCCCAATGCAGGGGGCCCAACTTCGATCCCTGGTCAGGGAATTAGATCCCACATGCCGCAACTAAACATCCCCCATGCCGCAACTAAAAGATCCTGCATGCCTGCAAGTAAAAGATCCTGCATGCCGCAACTAAAGATCCCAACGTGCCGCAACTAAGACCCGGTGCAGCCAAATAAATATATAAATAAATAAATATTTTTTTTAAAAAAGAGGAAAGAAACAGCTGGTGCAAGAAGGACACTGACCCTCCTTGGTCCCCCTGAAAACAGGAAATAAATCTCTCATGTGAAAGTATCCTCCTTATACTAGGAGAGTAGAAGGCATCCTTATCACCAGAGATAGGAAATTCAAGGCAGAGAAGGGTGACTAAACAAACTTTGTTACTTCTTTATTAATTTGCTACCCCAAGCCCCGCAGACCCTTTGTTTTGTCAAATCTTCACAAATAATTGTTTCTTTGTCTAAAAGGTGTAAAAACTGCATGCTTTTGTCACTTCTTAGAGTCTCATATCTTTATGGGCTCCTGTATGTATGAAATTAAATTTTGTTTTTCTCCTGTTATTCTGTCTCATGTCAGCTTAATTATTAGACCAGCCAAAGAACCTAAAAGGGAAGAAGGCAAAAGTTTTCCTCCCCTACTAGACAGATACTCAGTTTTACCTAGGTCTGCATTGCTTTTCCTTGACTATAATAGAAAATTACTTTTCAGACACTTAGGATATAACTACTAAGCAAGTAGTCTGTAATTATAGGCAGTGATGTGTTTTCAGGAGAAAGAATTTATGTCTAGGAAAGAAAAGTTTTGTTTTGTTTTTTTTAAAGAAGGGAATCTTTAAAGTAACAGAACTGATTGTGTTTTTCTCACTTTTTACAAAGCTTACAAAGTAATATGACTCCTGGGATTTGAGTTTTATGATATTTAAAAACCTTTGTTTTCTGTAATCTGAAAATGAATCCTTGGGGGAAAAAGCGTAGCCAGTAAATTTTGATTATCAGGATTTTTTTTTATGACTGCATTTTCAAATGTAAGCTCTTTTTTCTTTCTTTTGTTTATCATATCCTGAAATTATTAGGGTCCAAAAATTATCAGTTTTTTTAAAGTATCATAATTACTTGAGATATGTGTTGTTTATTCTGTATGTTAAATGGTAAACCCCATCTCTGATATGAAACAATTTCCAGATATGAAACTTTTGGATCAAATATTTTAATTTTTCTTATTGTGTAATAAGACAATAAAAATAAAAATAGGCATTCCATCACTTCCCTGGATACTATAGGGTTTGCTTTATTCATGCATTATTCTACACATATTCTTTTTGAAAGCTCTTCCTGTTACTATTGAAAGATCTAGTAGAATTATCAAACTTAAATGATTTTATTTTGAAGGCTCTGTAATGTTAACCATTTTCTTATTATAATAGTTTATATTTTGTGTAGAAACATTGAATGTGACAGTTAAGATGTTGCATTAATTTACTTAGTATGCCATATAAATTTAAGTTAGTTTTTCCAGTTTTTCTGTGTTTGACTATTTGATCACATTTTTAGACTAAATTTTTCTTTTACAGTTAGAAATCCAAATGGTGGTTTAGAGGTGAAGAATAAAGGTTTAGAAAAATCTGTTAAATGAATAGTTTTATTATATGTGCTCTACTGATTCATCATTTTTCCATGAGAGGAATTAGGCCAACTGTGAAGTTAGGGAATACAGTCCACAAAAGACTCCCCTCACTTCTGACAGAAATTGTAAGTCCTGGGGGTTTCCAAAACTACCCTCTGGTCCCATGATTTGCTAGAAGAACTTACAGAACTCACTGAAAGCTTTTGTACTCTTCATTACTGGTTATTACAGGGAAAGGATATAGATTTGAATCAGCCAAGGGAAGGAACACATAGGGCAGAAGTCTGGGGAAGTATCAAACACAGAGCTTCCTTTGTCTTCTCCCTATGGTGTCAGGACACATTACTTTCCCAGCATCAGTGTGTGACAGTACTCATGGAGTCAAACCAGGATGCTTACCGTGCTTTGGTGATTACATTTTTATTGAGGGGCTCCTTTATGTAAGCATACTTGATTGCTCTTGAGGCTGATCTTAGTTAAGTCTCCTCTAGCCCCTCCAGGCGTGTCCTGACTCTAAGACTGTCTGGTGACCCAAAGCCCCTCGAGTTAAAAAAAAAAAAAGACACTTTCTCAGGCATGACCTTACAGGGGGTTTAGAGATTACCTCCCAGAAGGAGGGGGCAAAAGCCCGACCTCTCTTTGAACAGGGTTAAATTCTTTACAGACTGTGAGCCAAACTCTGAGTAGTATTAAAATGTCCAGAATTAGAGTCATGTGCCAACTCTAACAATATTTGAAAGACCTCTATAGAAGTAAAAATGCTTCTTAGTAGTCACTTGTAGTGTAGTAGGAACTTGAAGTTACTATGTACTGTTAAGCAAAAATTTGAGATTTCTTGCAGTTTTACCATCTTTTACCTTCACTCAAAAAGAAAAAAATTGTTTCTTTTACTTCTTAATATTTATTCTATGGATAGAACATAAAATATGGAAAATGCTATATTCTAAATACAGCATAACTTATGGTATCAATAAATTACAAGAGATGCTAATATTTAGTAATAGGGGAATAGTTAGTATGCAATTATAGAATTTTAAGAATCCATTAAAAATAATTATGGAGACTGTAACAAGGTGACAAAAGCTTATCAGTTAAAAGGATTACAGAGAGGAACATAGATTCATATTATAACTTTGTACAGTGCATGTTACGATAAAACAGGGGGCTTCCCTGGTGGCGCAGTGGTTGAGAGTCCGCCTGCCGATGCAGGGGACACGGGTTCGTGCCTTGGTTCAGGAGGATCCCACATGCCGCGGAGCGGCTAGGCCCGTGAGCCATGGCCGCTGAGCCTGCGCATCTGGCGCCTGTGCTCTGCAACGGGAGAGGCCACAACAGTGAGAGGCCCGCGTACTGCAAAAAAAAAAGATAGAACTATCAAAATGAAAAATGATCTAGCTAATTAATATCTACAGATCTTTTCCTGAGATAATTGGATAAGTATGCAAAGATGCTTAAATGAGGATTGTTATAGAGAAAATTTTGACCTCCTTTTTCTCTATAAACAAATATCATCAGTGTTCTGCAGGAAAAGTTCTAATGCCCACATGTTTTATTCTTTCTCATTCTCAAAGGTTAATCATAAATGGGACTTTATTAAATCTCTTTTGCAATCCTGTACATTTTGATTTTATTAAAATCCAGTCTTTTATCAATTCATCTGACAGAAGGAAATTTCCTTTTTGTTAGTATCAAAAAGTTTGTTTCTTTCTAAAACTTTAGAAAGTTTCCTTTATTGAAAGAATATCTTTCACATTTAGGACATTGCTGTTCAATACTAATTACACTGCATACATATAACTATTGGCATATATAGCTTTTGAAGAGGATTGAGTAATGAATCATTAGTATTTATTTGCCACTGTTTAATGAGAGGTGTGTATATTAGAAATATTAACCCTCGGAGCAACCTATGAGTATGGGTACCATTATGACCCTCATTTTGCAGGTGAACAAATTGAGCCTTAGGTTAAATAATATGTAGTATCATATAAAGGTAAGTTTGTGTAGCATTTTCAAACCTAGATCTGGTCTGCTCCAGAAGACTACATCTTAAACTGCTGTACTATTATGCTTCTGTGTTCATTACAGCATCTGTTTATAGTAGTTCTCAGTTGGCTACACGTTAAGAGCTTTGGAAATACAGGTGCTCAAACCTCAGCCTAGAGCTACTGATTAAGAATCTCTGGGGTAGGACCTGGTATATAGTATTTATTTTAAACTTGGATATGTGATTTTAGTCTATAGCCAAGGCAGAGAGCCATTATATTGTACCTGACACTATGTTATAGGGCATGGGGGAATATAATGAAGTTATAAGGCACAATAATAGACCTCAAAGTAGCTGGGAAAAAACTGTACATATTTGACAAAGTGTGTGGTATTGATGGTTATATACATAGGAAGAATATATTACGTGAAGTGTACTAAAACCTAGAATCTTGCACATTTTAATGTTGAAAGACAATCAAAATTCAGGTCAACCTCTTCACTTTGGGGTTGAAAAATTTTCCAGATGTGGTATTAATTATCTCTGACCAGTAGGTAGGACTGGATATGTTGTGAAGAGACAGTGTTTGAGGCAGGAGAATAGCATAAAAAGTAGCAGAAATAAAGGTGATGTATTTGGGGAAAATTACAAGACAGGAGTGTTATTGTGAGTTATTAGAAGGAGCTTTTAATCACCATCACAATACATTTAGACTTGATTCAATAAGCAACAAGGAATAATTTCACTTTAATAGTTGATTGGAGATTTGTTAGGAAATTAGGTAACAGAGTTTATTGAATGAGATAGAAACAGAAAGAACGATGAGTAACTCATTTCTCTCCTCATATTGAAACTGAAATGGCATGTGTGCATTAAGTAGACCCCAACTTTTTTGGATTCTTAGCTGGCAAGCCTTGTCTGGGGCAGACCTGTGTTAACAGTTTAACACCTTCTCTAGATGCCTTTTTTTTTTTTTTTTTTTTTTTTTTGCGGTAAGCGGGCCTCTCACTGTTGTGGCCTCTCCCGTTGCGGAGCACAGGCTCCAGACGCGCAGGCTCAGCGGCCATGGCTCATGGGCGCAGCCGCTCCGCGGCATGTGGGATCTTCCCGGACCGGGGCACGAACCCGTGTCCCCTGCATCGGCAGGCAGACTCTCAAACACTGCGCCACCAGGGAAGCCCCTCTAGATGCCTTTTAAGCAATCTCGTGTAACTCCAAGAAAGTGCTTTCCTGAAAATTTGTTCTTTCTAGCTTTTTGATAATGAAATTACAGAGTAAGAATTGGTTCCTCTCAGCAGGTAACTTCTTTGGAGGGTGGTAAGATGTTTTGCACTTTTGGTTCTCTTATCCTCTCTTTGAAACATCTGACTTTTGTGACACTGCTTTATTCGTTTTTCACAGATCTGTCTTTTAACTCCTTTGGTAGAATTCTGATTTGTCTCTCCCTTGAGCTGTTGTATCCCTTTGTATTTTGTTTAGGAGAGGCTATAATATTTTCCTAAAAACTTTTCATTTTACAAAGAACCATTTGCTCATAACATAAAGTTGTGTCATTTTTCTGTTGTATGTTATCTTTTGATTCCTTCCTTTTCCTTATGTATAGATTCCCATAAGGGACTCCTGTGGTTGTTCTTTGAATGTTGCTTGTTTTTGAAGGGACACCTTCTGGACCACCATTGTATAGAAGGAGAGTGTGAGGGATGAGCTCTGAGAATGAGCTGTGGTAATTGACAGCTTGACCAGTCTTTTCTTATCCACTCTTGAGGGTTGAACACAGTGATGATGATGATGGCTATTCTAGGCTGGCAACAAGTCTTTTAAGTCAGTAGGAAGCCTCTGGCTCAGAATGATGTTATCTCTCCATAGTTGTGTTTTGTTTTGTTCTTAACTTTTTATTTTGAAAAAATTAGAGATTCACAGCAAGCTGTAAAGGTACTACAGAGAGGTCTTGTGTACCTTTCAGTTTCCCCCAATCGTTACCTCTTACATACTTACACTATCAAAATAAGGGCATTGGGTTCCCGTGCAGTTCTTGTTTGTTTTGTTACTAAAACACTGTGCCAAGCCCTTAGAGGGTTGCACCCCCCAGTGTGTAGCACATCTTGTGTCTCTGTAGCCTCTAGCAACTCGTATCTTTTGAACAAATCCACTTTGGCATGGGGACAACTCAGAATGCAGTTGACAAAACTGACTCCGAAGCAGGCACTATTTGAGCACGCCCCTGTAGAATACTTGTTTGCAACTTGCTGACTTCCGTTGAAGCACGTGTGTGTGGGGGGGGGGGGGGGGCTGTGCACGTGTGTATGTGGGCTGAGCCCTGGTGGGTCTAGAAACTCTACTCGCCTCCCAAGAGCCATTCGATCCTAGGAGAAGCCCCCACTGGCCAAACTACACAGATCTGGAGGGGCTTGGGTGGACTCCAGAGGCAGGCTCGCAGTTGGAAACCAGGCGCGCTGTCGTGCTGTTGCTGGGGTCCTGAGCGCTGCCGTTCACCCCAGAGCCGACGCAGCCTGGATTCCAGGCAGGCACGGCCTGGCATTTGCCTCCCTGCTGCAGCCGGCTCCTGGGTTCTGCAGGATGGGCTCCGCGGCCACACGGCCACCTGCCTTCCCTGGCTCACTTTCCTATGCACAGAGGGGAGGCGTGTGCGGGCGTGAGGTGCGCCTCGGTTTATAACGTGGCTGCAGCACCCTCACTTCCTGGCCTCAGGTGAGATGTTGATTGATTATTGCTGAGTAACTTCTCGTGGTAGAAACCAAATTTCTTTCAATATATTACATATGGATGTACACACTCATGCAAAATATATGTACTTCGAGGGGATCTATTTATGTTCCATTGGGAGTCATTCTTTCCTATGAGGAGTCTCACCCGCTGCTTTGTGTGTTTGGTCAGATTCCTGGCACGTTTTGTTTCCTGTTGTTTAGTGAAGATGCTCTTTCTGGGAAAAAAAAACAAAACAACAACAATAGGGTGGGATAGGGAGGGTGGGAGGGAGACACAAGAGGGAAGAGATATGGGGATATATGTATATGTATAGCTGGTTCACTTTGTTGTACAGCAGAAACTAACACACCATTGTAAAGCAATTATACTCCAATAAAGATGTTAAAAAATAATAAAATAAATTATTTAAAGAAAACAACAACAAAAACAAGGGCATTGACATTGATACAATGCCTGTGTATAGTTTTGTTTCATTTTATTGCATGTGTAGGTTCATGTAATTCTCACCACAGAGCTAATCCATCACCGCAAAGATCTCCCTCATGGTACCCTTTTATAATCATACCGACTATCTCTCCCAAGCTTCTCTGCCCCCTGGCAACTACTAGTCAGTTTTCCATCTTTATAATTTTGTCATTTTGAGAGAGTTATATAAATGAAATCATAGAACATGTGAGTTTTTGTGTTGAGCATGTGATCTTTTGAGATTGCTCTTTATGTTTAGTTTTTTAAGAAACCACCAAACTTTTCAGAGTGGCTGTACCATTTTACATTCCTTTCAACAGTGTATGAGACATCCAGTTTCTTCCACATCCCTCACCTGCATTTGGCATTGTCACTATTTTTTATTTTAACTGTTCTGATAAGTATGTAGTGATGTCATGGTCTTAATTTTTATTTGAAGTGATCTCTGTGGTTTTGATTTGCATTTCCTTAGTGACTCATGATGTTGTGCATCTTTTCATGTGCTTATTGTCTGTATATTTTCTTGGAGAAATGTCTGTTCAGATCCTTTGCCTATTTTTAAATTGCATTATTTTCTCTTTTTATTATTGAGTTATAAGAGATTACGTTCTGGGTACCAGTCCCTCGTCAGATAATAGATTTGCAAATATTTCCTCCCATTTTCTGGCTTGTCTTTTCATTTTCTTGATGGTGTCCTTTGAAGTACAAAAGTTTTTACTTTTTATGAAGTCTAATTTATTTTTATGAATGTATTTTTTTTTCTTTTGTCACTTGTGCTTTTGTTACCAAGGAACCATTTCCTAACCCAAAGCCACAAAGATTTACTTTTATGTTTCCTTTTAAGAGTTTTATAGTTATAGTTTTACATTTACGTATACACCCTTCTTGAGTTAATTTTTGCATATGGTGTGAGAAAGGGGTCCAATTTTCATCTTTTGCAAGTAGATACATAGTTTAGATATATAATTTAGTTGTGACTACTTTTTGAACTCTATGTAAATGCAACAATGTAGTATGTATTATTTTGTGATGGGTTTCTTAACATGAGATTTTTGTATGTTATTGTGTAGAGCAGTAGTTCATTCTCCTTACTGTAAATCATTGAATGAATTTACAAGGATTTGTTCATTCTGTAGTTGATGACATTTAATTGTTTCCAGTTTGGTTACTAGAAATAATGCTGCTGAGAACATTCTAATATGTATAGGTGCACATAGCAGGCAATCTCTTGAGTGTATGCATAGGAATAGAATAAAAGAGATCCTAGGATACTTATATATTCAACTTTAGTATATTGAATCAGTTGTACCAATTTACACTCCCACTAGCAACATATAACAGTTCTCTCACTTCACATCCTTATCAAAACTTGATATTGTCAGCCCTTTTAATATGTTTGTATTTCATTGAGGTTTTAACTTGCATTCCCCGATGACCATTGAGGTTAAGCATCTTTTCATACGTTTATTGGGTGTGGTATTAGTCATTTAGATATGGTTTAGAAAAACATTTCTTGTGTACTTACAAAGTTGGTGGCTATTATGGAACTATACAGTTATGTTTTTATTCTGGGAATCAGGCTGAAAGAGCAGCTTCTATTTGGGATATGTTCCTCTTGTTTCAGAGGGGAAAAGGAAGAAAAACGGCAGAAACTAATTCTTTCAAAAGTTCTGCTTGGATTTAGGTCATGTAGGTCATGTCCATACATACTCCATAGGCCAAAGCATAGCACAAAACTGTGCTCAAGGTCAATGGGTCAGGGAGGTATCCTCCACTTAGAGGCATTGAAAGTCACATGGCCATAGGTGGGGATGAATGATTCTTTCACAGGAAAAGAAGGACACAAATACTCTGGAACAGTAATAAAGTATACCACTTTACTTGTGAGGTACCTGTTCAACTCTCTTGTCATTTTCTGTTACCTTGATTTTTTTCATATCAATTCCTAGTGGGGTACCCCCCCGCCAGACTTTCTTCTTTTTCTTAGTAAGTTCTGGGTATATAATCTTTGTTGGTTATATGTACTGCAGTATTTTCTCCCACTCTATGACTTGCCTTTTTAATCTCCTAATGATGTCTTCTGTTAATAAAATTCTTTTTTAAAAAATTGAGATATAATTGATAAATAACATTATGTTTCAGATCAACATAATGATTCAATATTTGTATATATTGTAAATAAAAATTATAACTTCATTTTTGTATAGTTTATCAGTTATTTTAAATAATTGTGTTTCTTGTTTAAGAAATCTTTCCCTACCACAAGATTATGAAGATACTTTTTTCTGTTATCTCCTAGAGTCTTTATTGTTTTGTCTTTTATGTTTCAATCTGCAGTCCACCTAGAATTAATATTTAGTTGACATTTTAACATACTCCTGCAAGCCTACAAAAGAGCTCAAGTGATCTCTAAGTTCGTCCGTCCTTCCTTCCTTCCTTCCTTCCTTCCTTCCTTGCCGCGTTGGGTCTTTGTTGCTGCGTGCAGGCTTTCTCTAGTTGTGGTGGGTGGGGGCTACTCTTCGTTGTGGTGCAGAGGCTTTTCTTGTTTCGGAGCACGGGCTCTAGGCACACGGGCTTCAGTAGTTGTGGTGCACAGGCTTAGTTGCACCGCGGCATGTGGGATCTTCCCGGACCAGGGATCGAACGCATGTCCCCTGCATTGGCAGGCGGATTCTTAACCACTGTGCTACCAGGGAAGTCCCTCTAAGTGGTTTCTAAGACCAAATTAATTCAATTTACATGTAGAAAATTGATATTTGATATTGACACTACACTCATATGTGTCGAAAATATATCTATTAGTAACACATAGTTTATCAAATTCCTCATATATAAAAACATGTTGGGCATGTTTAACTTTTTACTACATTTAAAACTGCAAAAATTCACCTTTCCGTATCCACTGGCTATACGAAGTCTGTCTTTGTCTGCCAATATCTGTATTTCACATATTCTCAGGAAGACCTTTGCTTTTAGTGAGGTCATAATCCAAGTCTTTCTGGAATTTCAGATTTTCAATTTTATTTCATCTCACGTGCTCACTTAGTTCCTTTCTCTTATTCCAAACTGTCTCTATAAACTTACGGGTGAAAGACCAAAGGGAATAATTTCTAGATGTTTAATACAGGAATTGTTTAAATAATTGTATTTATATTATGCAAACGCATTGGTGGTTTGCTTTTCTTCAGCAAAGGCTGAGGTTGTTCCCTGCAGAAGTGGTCCTTACCCCTAAACATTATATCTGTCGGAGCACTGTTGATGTTATAACTTTTGTAGGATAGTTTGGGGATTAGGTTTTATCATCTAGTAGACTGAAATATTTGTTCTTAAAAGTTGACCGAGCTTGGGAATTCTCTGGTGGTCCAGTGGTTAGGACTCCATGCTTCCACTGCGGGGGCCCGGGGTTTGATCCCTGTTTGGGGAACTAAGATGTTACAAGCCGTGTGGCACCGCCAAAAAAAAATTGACCGAGAGCTGAACAAACTACCAGTTGAAATAGGTTGTTTTTAAATTTATACATGGTGTTTATTGTACTTCCTAGATATAAACATTTTAATCTTGGTAAAAGACCTTATGGTTTTACAATGAAAAGGCTAGACTGACTTGTCTTTCAGCTTTGACAGTTCAACTCTGGAATTGGTCAAAACTCTTACCTGAAAAAAAGTCTAAATTACTTAAACAGTAGTTGTTTAAGAAATAGTACACAGGGCTTCCCTGGTGGCGCAGTGGTTGAGAGTCTGCCTGCCGATGCAGGGGACATGGGTTCGTGCCCTGGTCCGGGAAGATCCCACATGCCGCAGAGCGGCTGGGCCCGTGAGCCATGGCCACTGAGCCTGCGCGTCCGGAGCCTGTGCTCCACAACTGGAGAGGCCACAGCAGTGAGAGGCCCGCGTACCACAAAAAAAAAAAAGAAAGAAAGAAATAGTACACATTAAAGATCATTTTAAGGATTAATGAATGAAAAAAATCACTTATTTAAAGGATTTGACCAATATAGAAATAAATTGCATCTTTGTGTTCAACTTTTAAAAATACACATCTATGAAAAAGTCAAAGTGCTACACAATTATTTGCACGCAAATACTTAAAAATGTACTACAGGACTTCCCTGGTAATTCAGTGGTTAAGAATCCACCTGCCAATGCAGGGGACATGGGTTCGAGCCCTAGTCTGGGAAGATCCCACATGCCGAGGAGCAGCTAAGCCTGTGCATCACAACCACTGAGCCTGTGCTCTAGAGCCCATGAGCCACAACTACTGAAGCCCATGCCTAGAGCCCGTGCACCGCAACAAGAGAAGCCACCACAGTGAGAAGCCTGCGCACTGCAGTGAAGAGTAGTCCCCACACCGCAACTAGAGGAAGCCTACGCGCAGCAGCGAAGGCCCAACGCAGCCAAAAAAAAAAAGTCATCAGTCCTTTATAAAAATATATATATACTACAAAACTTAACATACTTAATATACCAAAATGTATTTAAAATATACTAAATATACTTAAAAATGTACTACAAAAACAATGTCAGGATTCAACCCCTAAATATGGTTTTTGACACTTCAGATGTAGTATTTCAGAGAATTGAGTTTCATTCAAAAGGGTTGTGGGATTATGCCCCCAATTATGTAATGGCAATTCTCTTTTTTATAACTAACAATCATGTGGATGTTCAATAATTTTTGTTTACTATTAAGTTCACTTCCAACCTTTAGATTTTATGATTCTTGAAGACTTCCCCTTAAGTGCCTTGATATTCAGATTAAGTAATATTAGCTTTTAATATTTTTAGTAGTAAATATGGACCATTATCCAAGACTTGTTTTATTAACAGAATATTGCTCTTACTTTTCAGCGGGGATCTGATGAGCTTCTTTCTTCCGACATCATTAACGGACCTTTTACCATGAACAGTTCCACTCGTTCTGCAGGTGTGTATGGTGAGTTTTCATTTTTTCAAAATCTGAGATGTTTTCTTTCTCTGGGTTTCAAAATTTTTCTTTTCACAATGTTCTTATTTTGCTCATCTTATAAACATGCAGTGCTGTTATTTACAACAAAATCTAAAATTTGTGGCAGTGAAGTTCACATAGATGAAATTATTAGTTACAGCACTTAAATTTTAAGCATTAATTTGGATTTAATTAGATAATTACTTTTTTGACTGACATTCTTTGTAACATAGTTGTGATAAAATTATCACAGTAAGTAAAATTATCACATAGTTGTGATAAAATTATCAGTAAGTTGGTGATCTAGAACTATTGAGTAAAAGAGCTAGATTTAAAAACTTGTGTTGAATGATGATGGATTTAGAGTAGAAGTATTAAAACTATAAGTTCACATGATTTTAAAAATAAATGTTCTTGAAATTTAGGGACTGTAAAATGAATTGGAGGAGTGCAATACTTGAGAGAGAGTGAGCAGTTAGGAAGCTATTGCTGTACAAGAAATCCTAGTAAGGGTGGAGAATTTGTGCTATAGCGGTAGTAGTTGTGATGGTGAGAATTAGAGAACTTAACAGAAGGTGAAATAATTGATGGTAATTGGTGATTAACTGAATGTTTGAATAAGGAATTCCATTGATGATTTATAGGTTTAGACTTAGATAATTGGATAGCTGAATTGTGGTGCCTTCATTTATATTAGAAAGTACGGGAAGAGCAGGGTTGGACAATATGGCAGGTTCCGTTTTTTTTGTCTTTTGTTTTTTTTTTGGCCGCATGGCATGTGGGATCTTAGTTCCCCGACCAGGGATCGAACCCGCACCACCCCCTGCATTGGAAGCACAGAGTCTTAACCACTGGACCGCCAGGGAAGTCCCCAGATTTTTTTTTTTTTTTGCAGTACGCGGGCCATTGCGGAGCACAGGCTCCGGACGCGCGAGCTCAGCGGCCATGGCTCACGGGCCCAGCCGCTCTGCGGCACGCGGGATCCTCCCGGACCGGGGCACGAACCCGTGTCCCCTGCATCAGCAGGCGGACTCTCAACCACTGCGCCACCAGGGAAGCCCAGTCCCCAGATTTTTATATATTGATTTGAGGTTCCTCTGGGGACATCCAGATGGAAGTGTGAGATAGGTAGTGGGTTCTGGTCTCAACATCATAAGAGAAATTTGGAAGTCAATATCATAATACACTTAACAACTGAAGCCATGAGAGTGGAGAGTCTCAGAAAAGGTGAGATCTTTATCCAGATGTTTTGGTGTTATAGGGAGTTAGGGAATGAGTAGACCTCACTTTCCAGACCCTGAGTTACATGATGTTTGGGAGAGTGAACAGCCTTTATGTGAAGACCCTATAAGAGAAGTGAACCAGGTTCAGTTAAGACAAAAGATGTAAAAATCCAGTGAAGAGATTAAGAATGTTTGGGAATTGGTCAGCCATGGTACATTGCTCTAGAAGACTAAATGGAAGGATTTTGTAGGCAGGACAGCAGCAGGGGGTTTGTTCATGTGGAAGTGTGAACAGGGTACTTAGAGCAGGAGATTAAAGCAGCTTTCTCAAAAATGACCTGGCATCAGAATCACCTGGAGGGCTTGCTAAAGCACAGTTGCAGAGTCCATCCTCAGAATTTCTAAGTCAGTAGATCTGGAGTGGGTCCTGAGAATTTGCATTTCCACAAGTTCACAGGTAATGATGATGCTGCCATATGAGGAACCACACTTTAAGAGGTAGTGCCAGGGAACCACACTTTAAGAGAACTGCTGAATGAAGGAAATGCTAGAAATCTGAAGTTCCTAAACCTGATTATCCTCTTGATCTGGTAGGCTTTTAAGAAAATTTCGGCCCTTACTCCTAGAGTTAACAGTACATCTAGGGTGGGACCCATGTATTCTTTTTTTTATAAATTTATTTATTTTTTTATTTATTTTTGGGCGCGTTGGGTCTTCATTGCTGCGCGTGGGTTTCTCTTGTTGCAGCGAGCGGGGGCTGCTCTTAGTTGCAGTGCATGGGCTTCTCATTGCGGTGGCCTCTCCTGCTGCAGAGTACGGGCTCTAGGCACGTGGGCTTCAGCAGTTGTGGCACTCAGGCTCAGTAGTTGTGGTTCACGGGCTCCAGAGCACAGGCTCAGTAGTTGTGGCGCACGGGCTTAGTTGCTCCGCAGTGTGTGGGATCTTCCTAGATCAGGGCTCAAACCCGTGTCCCCTGCATTGGCAGGAGAATTCTTAACCACTGTGCCACCTGGGAAGCCCTCGTTCTTATTTTTAAAACTGAGGTCAGTTTGTTCGGTCATGTTTACAAACTACTGGGATGGATGACCAGAAGGACTGACATCCTGGTTGATTGATTACTTAGGAAAAGAAGTATGAGCTGTGAGTTTAGCTGGCGTCAGTAGTCTGCTGTGTTTTGCTTTTATGTTTTCAATTTCTTCTTGTATCCCATTCCATTCTAGGTTCAGTGTTTCTTCTTAAAGCACATCGTCTTTAGTAGCTATTTCAGCAAAACTCTATAAATGGTAACCTCTTAGACTGACTAAAAATGTCTATTTTGATATTACTGTTGAATGGTAGTTAGCTATTTAGAATTCCAGGTTGACAGTTATTTTCTCTCAGTACTTTGAAGGTATTTTATTATTCTTTTGGCATCTGTTGTTGAGAAGTCTTTTGTCAATCTATTATTATTTTGTAGATAGTATTAGTTCTCTGTAGTTGTTTTAACATTTTTCTCTTTAATTTTGTTCTGTGGTTTCTCTAGCTGTGTCTAGGTGTAGATCACTAGTTCTCAACCCTGGATGTTACTAAAATAGCTTGGGAAGCTTTGAAGAAAATACAGATACCTTGACCTACTCCACACCAATTCCAAAATTACAGGAGGGGGAAGGGGGACCTAGGCACTGTTCTTAATTTGTTTCTAAAGTTTCTTAGGTGATACATGTAAGGTGCAGCCAGTGTTGAAGACCATTGCTGCAGACTTACTTTCATTTATTCTGTCTAGGAGTGGCCCTACTTTCCAAAGAATTGTTTCTTTTTGGAACTCCAGTTAGACATGTATAGGACCACCTCATTTAGTCCTGCAGTTGTTTTAACCTCTTACATTTATTGTCACCTTTTTCTCATTAAGGTCCTGTATTTTGGATAATTTCCTTGAAATGGTTTTCTGATTCATTCATTATTCAGCTTTGTCTAATATGCTGTTTAATCCTTCTATTGAGTAATTGATTTCAAGGCATATATTTTTCATTTTTCTCTGTTTTATTTGATTCATTTTTAAAGATGATCTAGTTTTGTTGTTATTTAGAAAAACAGTATCGTGTTCTTTTTTTATGGTTTCCATTGCTTTTTCCCCCTAATTTTTTAATTATTTAAAACAAAATTTTTATAGTCGCAGATTTTACAATTATGGAGTTCTTTAGGGTGCTAATATTACTTGGTTTTGTATCTGCTAGTATTTGCTTATGGTATAGTATTTTTCCTTGATTCATAATTTTTGGTTGTGAGGTAATCTTTGGCTGAATTATTTTCTTCTTCTGTGAGAATCTTCAGGGAAGTTTTGTGTTTGCTCTGCTGGACTTGCTAGGGTATCACCAGCCCCTAACATGACCTAATGTATATGTTAATTTATTGCTTTGGGGATTCCTACCAGAAGGGAAGAGAAAATTAAAAATCCAGACATTTACATTCAAATCCATGAACAGAGACAGACTTCCTTGTTAAATATCTGTGATACATGGTAAATTTCTAATTTTAGTTTGCCTTTTATGAGGGGTTGTTGGCCTGCTGAAGGGTTTGCCTGTTGATACGTAAAAACTTCTTTTTTTAGGTCACCTATACATTAAAAATACTTCTGTAATATTTGATTCAGTATTTGCAATTCTCTAAAAGCTTCCAAAACTAAAGATTTTGGTACTCCATTCCTTGACTTCTTTGAATAAATATTTCTAATTGATTTTGAACAAATTGTGTCAGAAAGTTTTTAGGGCTCATTTATAAACAAGTTAAATCCCTTTGTAAGTTACTTAAGTAGTTCTTCAAAGACACAAATAATTTAAAAAATCACATTGATAATGCATAGCTAAAAGAAAGCCATGTATTGTGTTGAAAGATCTTTTTTGTATTCAGTACAGTCTTCATCACAAAATTTTTGTAGTTCAGTTAATCTAAATGTGGATTTTAAAATATTTGTAAAATTTGACGACTATAATTTTTCTTTCTATCTGTAGAATATTGCTTGTTTGGTAACAAGCTATGTGTGCACCAAATAGATTGCAGATACATGTCTACTTTATGGGACTGTCAGAACACTGTTTTTGCCATGACATCTTGCTGCACCAAAATTTATATTTGTATTATTACCCCAAAGAAGTTTTATTTTTAGCTGAGTTTTTTAAACTGAATTTTCATTAGTGTCACACATTTCACTTTTGATACAATGACTTCCCAGAAACTTTCCTTTGATTCCACTGAAAGTATTTAATATTATCCATTATTGGGTAATAACTGATTTTCTAATGTTTGCAGATGATGATAAAACTGATACAATTTAACTGTTTGCAAAGTTCTGTTAGTGGTGTCAGTATATTAACACCTGACACTTTATTGTTTACACATGGAGAAGAAACTTTGCAAGTTAAATTAATTCAGAATTACAGATTTATGGATTTACTATAAGATGTAAAATGGAATGATTATAAACGTAATTGTATTTCATGTGTAACTGGCCTGTAATTCCCACATTTTCCACAGACTGGCAGCCTGGCAGCCAAATGAATAGCATAGGTAGAAGGTTGAATACTGATGGAAGGAGTTAGGAGCTATCCTTAGCTACTTGTGTCCCACTGCATTTCTTCTCTTTTGCTTTAAATTTTTTTTAAATTTTAAAAATTTTTTTAAATTTTCTTTTCAAATTGTTTTCTTTTTTTTTTCTTTGGTTGTGTTGGGTCTTCGTTGCTGCATGCGGGTTTTCTCTAGCTGTGGCAAGCAGAGGCTACTCTTCATTGTGGTGCGCGGGCTTCTCACTGCAGTGGCTTCTCTTGTTGCAGAGCACGGGCTCTAGGCACACAGGCTTCAGTAATTGCAGCATGTGGGCTCAGTAGTTGCTGTGCACAGGGTTTAGGGCATGTGGGCTTCAGTAGTTGTGGCACGCGGTCTCAGTAGTTGTGGCCCGCAGGCTCTAGAGTGCAGGCTCAGTAGTTGTGGCTCATGGGCTTAGCTGCTCTGCGGCATGTGGGATCTTCCCAGACCAGGTCTCAAACCCATGTCCCCTGCATTGGCAGCTGGATTCTTAACCACTGCGCCACCAGGGAAGTCCCCACTGCCACTGCATTTCTTTTCTTTTTTCTTCCTTCCTCCCTTCCTCCCTTCCTCCTTTCCTCCCTTCCTCCCTTCCTCCTTTCCTCCCTCCCTCCCTTCTTTCCTCTTTAAATCAAAGACTCTGTGTGTTGTCTGTGAAAAAGTCATGAAGAGATTCCGTCTCACTGGTTAACATTGGTTAACATTCAGATTTAATCACTGTACATGTGGTTTATAAACTCCTAGATGAGACCATGGCAAAAACTGGAAGTTAAAAAAATCAATTGGATCTACTAAGCCTATTCCAGCTTATTTCAATGCAACTGTTAATTGTTTTTCAAAAGAGAAGATGTTAAACTGTACAGGTTGCTAGAACAATGATGCCAAATTGTGACTGTCCCAGGCAAACTGGTCGTTCTGCTTAGATATTAATATTCCTTAAGAATGTCTCTTAGCCTATAATGGACATATGAGCTTTAAATTATTTTGTGTAGTTCTAGAACAGCCCCTCATTCCCCATTCCTTCCCCACAAAATCTTAGGGATTCTGAAATGTTGATCTTTTTGTGTAATTATTTTTCCATCTGGGAATATGGCATGTGAGTCCATGGTTTTAGGTCTTATTTTAGTCCTTTGGTAATTATGAAAATGTTTTATACTTTTCTACATAAATCATATGCTTTTCCTCCTAAATTTAATCTTAGGAATTATGGCAGAGACTGTTTGTTGGGTACCCCAATACTTTCTGTTTTCTTTAGCAACAGAGCTCTAATTTTTATCTGGGCACATTGCCACTCATTAAATGACTGCTTTTCCAGTCTTCCTTATAGCTAGGTGAGGTCATGTGATTAAGTGCTGTCTAATGAGATATAAGTGGAAGTGTTACTTCTGGGGCATCTCTGCATGGTTTTTTCCTCTTTCGTCTTGCTGCCTGTAGGAGTTCTAGCTTCCATCTGTGAGAAAAGTGCTCCAGAAACCTGCCCTTGAATCTGTTGGTGAATGTTAAGCCACACGTGCCTTACCAGTAGGGGTGGTATATCAGCTGTAGCATAAAAGCTATTCTAAACCCACCCTAACAAGACTTAAAAACAAGCTCCAAAACAATTACCTGATCTTAAAGTAACTTAACTTTTTTCCAGAAAGGAGTCTGGCACTTCATTTTTTCCAGAAAGGAGTCTGGCACTTTAAAGGAATAAAACAATTCCAGTGCTCACAATGTTGAGCATTCAATCAAAAATTGCAACCCATAGCTAGGAGAAAAATCAGTCCATAGAAACACACCTAGAAAATAACAGATGATGAAGTTAGCAGATTTGTACTTTGGAACAGTTATTAAAGTATGTGAAAGGATTTAAAGGAAAATATCAACATAACAGGGAGAAAATGAAAGCTAAAAGTCAAATAGAACTTCTAGAGATAAAATTATAATATCTAAAAACAAAACGTGGCATGGCTGTAACAGCACTAATATTCTGTAAAAGAAATGATCAGTGAATTTAAAGACAGCAATAGAAACTAAAGCACACAGACCAAAAGACTGAAAAAGAAATGAACAGAGCCTTAATAATCTGTAGAACAAAATTAAGTGGTCTAAACATATGTATAATTGAAGTTCCAGAAAAAAAGTTGGGGGTGGGGAAACAAATATATCTGAAGAAATAATGACTGAAAATACTCCAGATATGGTGGAAATTGTAAAGCCACATATCCAAGAAGTTCGGTGAACCACAGGCAGGATAAACACAGTGAAAACCACACCAAATCTCCTCGTAATCAAATTGCTGAAAACCAGGAATGCAGAACAAATCTTAAAAGTAGCCAGAGGAAAAAAGTCACATTTATTCAGAGAAACAAAGATAAGAGTAATGAGAGTGCTTGCCTGAAACTGCAAACCAGAAGACAGTTGAGCAACATCTTTAAAGTACTGTAGATAAATACAATGAAACAAATTCTATATCCAGTTAAAATATTTTTCAAAAATAAAGTTACAGTAAAGCCTTATTTGAGGCACACAAGACTGAGAGCATTTGTTAGTAACAGACTTACATTTTATGAAATGGAAAAGGAAATTCCTCAGACTTGAAAATGATACCAGGTGGAAACTTGGATCTACACAAAGTGGTAAATATGTGGATATGTGACTTTTCTTTCTCATTTTTTTGGATAATTTAAAAGATGATTGAGGGTTTCTGGGAAGATGGTAGAGTAAGAAGCACCAGGAGTCTGTCTTTCTACCTAGACAACAATTGCACTGGCAGAATCTGTCTATAACTAATTTGGAACTCTGGAGTCTTGAAGGCTTGCAAGTTCCAGGGGAAGACTTGGAAGGTAAATTGTGGTTAATTTTGGTCAATTTTAGCTCTTAGTGCAGCAGCAGCTACCCATCCCTCACCCTCAGCCACATGGCAGGCAACTGTGTGGTTCCAGAGCAGCTTACAAATAGGAGCCAGGGTAGGCAAAAAAGACCTTGTCCTTCAACTTCAAGGTTTCTGTACTCTGATTGCTGGTTGCTTCTTCTGATCATGCAGGTACAGACAAAGAGGTAGGCAGCCATTGTTCTTGCATCTCCCGCTATTGTTGCAAGCCAGCACGCCCCACTCCCACTATATGTGACTTCCAGAGCATATAAAAGGCTGGTGCTTTCCACACCCTCCTCCCCTTCATTTTCTCTTTTTTTCCCCTTTTGGGAGCCAAAGATTGAAGACTAGGACATTAAAAAACAGCTGCATCTACAGGGAAAAGTAGAAAGTGATAGTGCATGCCCAGGAAAAGACTCAGAAGACACCTGAGTAGAACTTAAATTTACACCTCAAGCTGATCCTTGGCGTAAACACAGTCTAAAACAATCAAAAACAATAACACAAATGAGAAAACCCCTAGAAAGGGGAAGAGTCTGATTTCCAGAGTTACCATATTCCCAAATTTGATGAAAAACATGAATATAAACATCCAAGAAGCTTAATGAACTCCAAGTAAGATGAATTCAATGAGACCCACACTGAGACACCTTTTTAATGAAACTTTGAAAAGTCAGAGACAAAGAGAGAACCCTGAAAGTATCAAGAGAGAATCAACTTATCACATACAAGGATCCTCAATAAGAATATGACCAGATTTCTCTTCAGGAACTTTGGACAGATGTCAGTGGGCCAATATATTCAAAGTGCTAAAAGAATAAAACTGTCAACCAAGTATCGTATGTTTGGTAAATTTTTCTTTCAAAAGTGAAAGAGAAATTCCCACATGAGCAAAAACTGAAGGATTTTATTACCACTAGATCTGCCCTGCAAGAAATATTCAAAGGAGTCCTTTAGGGTGAAATGAAAGGACACCAGACAGTAGCTCAAAGCCATATGAAGAAATAAAGATCTCAGTGAAGGCCCTTATAAAAGCCAATATTATTCTAACAGTGGTTTGTTATCTACTTTTTGTTTTCTGTAGATTTAAGGGGCTAATACGTTTTTTAAAAATTATTAATCTAAAAGCTACCAAGTGACTTGGTTTGTAACTCCACAGTTTGTTTTCTAAATAATTTAGGAGACTACTGCATTAAAAGAATTGTTAGTTTGTGTTTCTGGGCACACAGTGTATAAAGATGTAATTTTGTGATAATAATGGAAAGGGGTGGGGACAGAGCTGTAAAGGAGCAGAGTTTTTGTATGTTATTGAAGTTAAGCTGGTCTAAATTCAAATTAAAGTGTTATAACTTTAGGATGTTAAATGTAATCCCCATGGTAACCACAAAGAAAATAGCTATATGATATGCACAAAAGGAAATAAGAAAGAATACTTAGAGTAGTCAGAATCTTAGAGAATAGAATGGTGGTTGCTAGGGGCTGGAAGAAGGGAGGACTAGGGAACTACTTTTTAATGGGTATAGAGTTTCTGTTTTACAAGGTGAAAAGTGCTGTGGAGATAGATGGTGGTGATAGTTACACATTATGAATATGTTTAACACCACTGAATTCTACGTTTAAAAATAGTTAAGATAGCGAATTTTATGTTATGTGTATTATACCACAGTAAAAAATTATTTGGAAAAAAAGTATAGAATGCTCTCTATGGAAAGCTCCATAAGACACAATAAGTGAATAAAATAAGATGCAGAAAGAAAAATAGGTAATTGACTATTTAAAGCAAGATAATATTAATATATTTGGGGAGTTATAGCATATGTGAAAAGTATAATATATGATAGTAACACAAAGGATATGATAAGGGAAATAGACATATACTTTGAAAAGTTCTTACATAATACCTAGGTGTTATAATATTATTTTAAGGTAGACTGGGGTAAGTTAAAGATATGAATTGTCAATTTAACCCCAGAGCAGTCGCTTAAAGTAAACAAAAAAGTAAAGATTATAATTAAAAAACAGAGATTATCTGCCATTTATGTGCATGTTTTATGTGTGACATATTATGTTTCCTTGATAAATTGATCCCTTTATCATTATGAAATGTCTCACTTTATCTCTGGTGATACTCCTTTTCCTGAAGTCTACTTTGTCTGGTATTAGTACAGCCGCTCCAGCTTTCTTGTGATTAGTGTTTACATATTTATGTTTTCATCCTTTTACTTGTAACCTGGATTTTATATTTTAAATGGGTTTCTTATTCACACCTTATAATTGTTTTCCTTTTATCCAGACCATAATCTCTGCCTTTCAATTAGAATCTTTTTTTTTTTTTTTTTGTGGTACACGGGCCTCTCGCTGTTGTGGCCTCTCCCGTTGCGGAGCACAGGCTCAGCGGCCATGGCTCATGGGCCCAGCCGCTCCGCAGCATGTGGGATCTTCCCGGACTGGGGCATTAACCCGTGTACCCTGCATTGGCAGGCGGACTCTCAACCACTGCGCCACCAGGGAAGCCCCTCAATTGGAATCTTTATGCCAGTTTCACTTAATATAGTTATTGATGTAGTTGGGTTTAAGTCTTTTTTTTTTTTTTTTTTTTGGCCATGCGATATGCAGGGTCTTAGTTCCCCAGCCAGGGATTGAATCTGCACCCCCCTAAGTCTTTCATCTTCCTATTTATTTCCTATTTGTCCCATATATTTTGTTCTGTTTTTCCTTTGTTTCCTGGCTTTCTTTAGATTATTTTTTATATTCCATTTTATTTGTCATTTATTACTTTGTATTCCATTTATTTATATTTCTTGATAAATATATGTATCCTAAATATATATATTCACCTAATTACAGAGCTTCAGAATACATAAAGTAAAACTAATAGAACTAAACAGAGAAATAGACAAATCCACAATTACAGCTGCAGATTTCAACACTCCTCTCTCAGTAATTGATAGTGTAGTAGATAAAAATCAATAAGGATCCAGAGCAGGCATTAGCAAACTCTGCCCTGTGGGCCACATCCATTCCATTGCCCATTTTTGTATTGCCCATGAGCTAAGATTGATTTTTACATTAAAAAAAAATTTTATGTATGTATGTATGTATTTCGCTCTGCCTGGTCTTTGTCGCGGCATGCAGGATCTTCGTTGCAGCACGCGGGATCTTCAGTTGCAGTATGCGAACTCTTAGTTGCAGCATGTGGGATCCAGTTCCCTGACCAGGGATCAAACCCAGGCCCCTTACATTGGGAGCGCGGAGTCTTAGCCTCTGGACCACCAGGGAATTCCTGATTTTTACATTTTAAATGGTGAAAAACACAAAGAATATTTTCTGATACATGAAAAATTTCTGATACATGAAACTTATATGAAATTAAATTTTGCTGTCTATATATAAAACTTTATTTGAACACAGTCATACTTATTTATTGGCTTGGCCGAAAAGTTCGTTTGGGTTTTTCTGCAAGATGTCAGCTATGGCTGTTTTCATGTTACAACTGCAGAGATGAATAGTTGGTTCAGAGCCTGTGTGGCCCACAAAAGTCTAAAATATTTATGTGACCCTTTAGAGGAAGTTTGTAGATCACCTAATATAGAAGTTTTCAACACTATCAACCAGCTTGACCTCATTGACATATGGAACAGTCTCCCGCACACCATCAGCATACATATTCTTTTCAAGTTCACGTGAAATGGTCAACAAGGTAAACTATATGCTGGGTCCTTAAGTCTCAGTAAATATGAATGCATTAAAATTATGCATTAGAATTGTATTAGCAGTTTTAAGAAATGATCCTCAAATATGTGAGAAAAAATCTCCAGTTGCTTGGAAAAAGAAAGTAACACTTAATCCATGGATCTCATAAGAAGTCACAAGGGAAATTAGAAGATATTTTGAAGTGAATTAATATGAAAACACAACTTACTAAAGTTTGTAGGGTTCAGCTAGAGCTGTTCTTAGAAGGAAATTTACAGCTTTAAATATTTTATTAGAAAAAAGTCTGAAATGAATGATCTAAGCTTCTAAGTGTAGCATAAGAAGAGCAAATTAAACCCCAAGTAAATAGAAAATATTAAATATAAAAACAAAAGTTAATGACATAGAAAATGAGGATTAATGAAACCAATAGCTGTTTTTTTAATAGATCAATAAAATTAATAAACCTCTAGGTAGGTTTATTAAAAAAAGACAGAAATTACCAATATCAAGAACTATCCTGTAGACATTAAAAAGATATTGTTATGGACTGAATGTTTGTGTACCCCCAAAATTCATATGTTTAAACCCTAACCCCCAATGTGATGCTATTTGGAGATGGGGTCTTTGGAGTGGGGCCCTCACTGGGATTAATGTCTTTAGAAGAAGAGATGCCAAAGAGCTTGCTTTTTCCCTCCACCCCTGCCATGTGAGGACCATGTGAAAAGGTGGCTGTCTATAAGCCAGGAAGAATCCTCACTAGAAAGTGACCATGCTGACCCTTGATTTTGGACTTCTAGTCTCCAGAACTGTGAAAAAGTAAATTTGTATTGTTTAAGCCACTCTGTCGTATTTTGTTATGGTGTCCTGAGCAGGCTAAGATAGATATCAAGTGAATATTGTGAACAATTTTAAGCCAATAAGTTTGACAGTTTAGATGAAGTGGACCAATTCCTTGAAAAACACAGGTGCAAAAGAAATAGAAAACCTAAATAGCCCTGTACTTGTTTTAAAAATCAAATTGATAATTTAAAAGTCCTTCAAAAAAAAAGAAAGAAAGTCCAGGTTCAATGGTTTCTTGTGGCCATATGGGTTATTTGTCAAAGGTTGTCATACTCTGCATTTAAAATGCAGGTGGATTTTACTATGCCTAAAGAATACCCTAATAAAGTTGAATTTTTAAAAAGATCCATATTTCTAGGATAGTTTTCTTGGTAGATCCCTTCAGTTTTGAGATGGGAATATATGAATTTTTAAAAAGTCTCTTCCACTTATCTCTTTGGAACATAATTAATATATAGTAGGCATTCAGGACTTTTCATTATATTCAAAAAATACAAGATTTATGCAAGCTAAGTATTTTGAATGCTTATTTTCATAATACAATTTTGGAAAAGTCTGTGGTGTATCCTTTTGTACAGGGAATAATTTGTCAAAGTTATGTATTCAGTGCATTGCAATTTTCTTGTTTCGTCTTTTATTAAATTATAATGCCATATAATTGCTTATATGCATTTTTCATTTTTAGATTGTTATATTTATCAAGTCTTTAGATATAACCTTTTTGGGTCATCTAGATGAGTAGTTCTTAGGCTTTTAGATTACACAGAATAATAAAATTTTCAATTAATTTTAAGCAATGTCAATTTTGCAAAGTAAGAACATCAAGAGAAAAAAATCCACTGTTGTCCACAATCATTATTTTAGCACCAAAAAAGTAGAAAGGACATACTTTCCAGGTAAAATAAGCCCTCCTAAGAAAATCAAGACATAGATTATTGATCACTTTGTACTAGGCATTACACCTAACATTTAAATGTTATCATATTTAATTTTCCAAATACTCATACTACATTTTCCAAATACTGTTATTATACTCATTTTATCAGAGAAGAATCTCAGGCTCAATTATGTCAGAACAAGATGTGTGATTTCATAGCCCATGCTCTGAACATAGCGCAGGCACTTTTATAATGCAGAACAATTAACAACCTAAAATGGTGATATATTTGCATAATTCTTGATAAAAATTTGTCACCATAGGTCTTTATTTGATAGTTCAGTGCAAGCTCAAATAGCTTGTGTAGGTATTCATCTTTTCTCACACATAGTTTTACGGAGATTCTGAACACCTCAGTTAAAGAAACAACCTTCTTAATGTTCATTCATTCATTTTGGAATATTCTGGGTAAACTTACAAAAGCCTTTGGCCTTTAGTATGTTTTTCTAGTCTTTAACACTTTGTGCTGGTTAGAACGCACAAGGTGGTGGTATTGTTGTCTAGACATCTAGGCTTACAGGGAGGGAGGGTGCAGAAAGGCACTTCATGCTTGGCTTTCACTCCTGTCCACGAGGTGATATTTGGCATTTAATCTAGTGACAGTATTATCATTATAATCCTCATAAACCTGCACATACTCTGAAAATTTTTTGTCACTGTCAAGTTGCTTACTTTTTTCTACAAATGGTAAGACACTTTGAGATTTTTGTGGTTAAGAAAATTACCTTTAAACTTAAGTTTGAATAATGCTTTTATCACTTGCTAGCTGTGTACAAAAATTATTTAATCTCTGAACCTCTGTCTCTTCATCTGTTAAAATTAATAATATTTAACTTAGTATATTTTTGTCAACTCCAGTGAAACAGTGTAAATGAAAACAGCGTGAAAACTAGAAACTAATGGACATTTTAGGTAGCTGGAATCCTGTCAGGGTTTTTAGAGCAGGATAATGACATGATACATCTGTTTAGGTTGATATGATGTTGGATCTGAGTGGAAGTGGGGGAGGGGTGAAACTAGAGGAAGGGAGAGTAGAAGGGGCAAGATCATAGGTGAGGTGACATTAAGCATGGAGATGAAAATGGAATCAGTCATTTTGGAGGGAAAAAATAAATATTTCATGATGAGAAAGGAGAAGGAACCTCTTGCCTCCCAGATTAATTTCCAACAAATATTTGCCGATTATTTTCCACACTCTGTCCTAGGCATTTGTTTTATACAGGCACAGACCTGTAAGGACCTCTAGGAATTGATGGTATTTGGGTCCAGGTAGGATGTTGCCTGCATTCATGAACATAGAGAATTTGGGAGCAAGTGCTGGTTTTGGTATTAAGTCAACCTATTTACCTGTAAGCAAGTTGAGTTCTGTGCCACAGCTATGGGTACAAAATACTGCCATATAATTTTTACGTGGTCCTCATGAAATTTGTTTATTTAGGATCACAGACACCTGATTGTGAAGTTTCATTAGTGTTTAGAAAAATGATAATCTTAGGTGTTTGGAAAGATTATATTTTCCTCCTAATACTGCTAAGTATTTTAGTATTAAAAAAAAACACTGTAATGAAACTTTTGGCTTTCAGATAATTTGCATTCAGTCTTACTTGGTGCTATTTCTGGGAGAAAAACATTTCTGAATCTTATGTACATAAATTTGAGTACTCGTTACAGGCTTGTCAGTTCTAGTTATTGTCACTGTTAAAACATAGGCTTTAAATAAAATTTGGCTGTAAACTGGCATAATGGATTTCTTAATTTTACAGCAGTGGTTCTCAAACTTTAGGTTGCTTCAGAATCATCTGGAGAGCTTGTTAAAACACAGTTACTGGGATGTTTCTGATTCAGTAGGTCTGAGGTGGGGCTAAAAATTTGCATTTCCAGAAAGGTGATGATGCTTATGTTAAGAATTGCCTGTTATATCATAAGGAATAAGATTATCCTAAGAAACCACAATTTATGTTCTAAAAGTACTTTAAAAAATAGATTGGTAAAAATTATATGATGCCCAAGAAATAAACTTATTTTCATAAACATGCATCTCAAATCCAAATCCTCGTAGGGTGTGATAAGTATAAAATTTTTATTACTGTCTTTCCTAAAATTTTTTATTCTTATTTGTTTAATTAGTAATAGGACAAATTAGAAAAATACCTTTAAAAATACATTAAAGATATTATAAATACTGTTCTCTATTCACAACAAATAGTTAACTATTTAGAGGTTTTGATACCTCTAAATATGTAATTCATTTACCCAGCACTTTTCCTTGACGTTAAAAATCAGAGTTCAATTTTTAAAAAATATAATACCTGTAGTGAAAAATCAATGCATTCATTGAAAGGTGGATGGTTTTGTTTTTCCACTGTCTTCTACTCTTCTCCCATCAGCCCCGTAGTTCCTGAATTTCAAAACCTGAAACTCTTGGAATATCAAATGTCAAATGTGATGATATGGTTAATGTAATATGTCAGCCCAAATCAGTTTCAGTAATTTTTTTAAAAATCTTATATTTTTTAGCTAATGGGAATGACAACAAGAAATTTAAAGGAGATAGACCTCCCTGTTCGCCTTCCCGTGTTCTCCATCTTCGCAAAATTCCAAGTGATGTCACCGAAGCAGAGGTCATATCATTAGGTCTACCATTTGGCAAAGTAACTAATCTTTTGATGTTGAAAGGAAAAAGCCAGGTATGTAAGTTTTAAAGATTGACCCACAGTTATTATCTCTGAGTGTTAGTGATAAAATGATTTTTAGGGGAATTACCTGGCAGTCCAGTGGTTAGGACTCCGTAGTTTCACTGCCAGGGGTGCAGGTTCAACCCCTGGTGGGGGAACTAAGATCCCACAAGCTGCAAGGTGTGGCCAAAAAAAAAAAAAAGATTTTATTTTCTTGAATTTTTTTTTTCCCCCTAAATTTCATTCTATTTAAATAGTTTTTAAAATAGAACTTTTTAATGACAGGAAGCAGCAAACAAAAATGTTAATATAGGAAACAGGATTATCTCTTATTCATTGACTTGTTAACAAACATATTTTATATTCTTAATTACAAAATGGTTTATGAAAATATCCTGTGATTATCAGAAGAGATTGGATTGATTACCATCAGAGATTGGATAATGATGTCTGATTCAGACTCCTCTATCTTTAGTAAACTATTTAACATCCCTGTTTAATGCAGATGAGGTTATTAAGAACTGGAGAAGTTAAATAATGTCTTAGTATTCAGCCCTTGTTGTGTTTACACATTTTTCTCGCATCTTTTGGAGATAGTGCATGCACTTGGCTCTTTTTATCACAGATGCCACTATTGAGAATAGTATGGTTTGCACGGTTTGAAAGAGCCAACATGACCGTGTCTAATGGCTGTGAAATGTCTAACTGCCATGTGTTATGTACATTATCGTGTTTCATATAGTGTATCCTATGTTTTATGTCAAATAGCTTTGAGAGGCAGCAGGCAATGTCACACTTTCCTTTGTTTCTGCAGTTGGTTCTAGGTTTATATTTATCTGTAGTGCTAATTGACTGTTATGTTAATTGCTTGTCTTTTGATCATAAATCCTGTTTAGAAAATATCTTGTTCGTAATTACTTCAGGAGATTCTGTTGTGAGTCACTAGTAGTACTTGTAAGCATAATCTTTCCTATGGTTCTTGTAGGTGGAGTGTTGAGGACAGAGTAGGGGTTATTTTCACCAGCCTTTCTGTGGGTAGTGACTTTCGGTTTTCTCTCCACCCTACATTATGAAAATTGATCCCTTTGGATGCTTTAGGAAAACATAAATAATTCTTTTACTGGACTCCATGTAGAAAAATTTATTTTTACATATGAACTTTTAGGTTGTATATACATTTAGGAAAAAATTCCTGTGATAAGAATCATATTCCAAAGACATTGTTCAGCTTTTCCTTTGTGTGACTGATGTTAGACATTGCAGGAGTTTAGAAACATTTAGAAAGGAGTTTGCAGGAAGAGACTCTCCCCATATAATGAATATTATTAGAATACAGTTTACAAATTCTTTGTTGAAAAGATGATTAAAAACCAGATAGTTAGGAAATATTGCCATAGCTATTTTTGTTACCTTGATCATTTTTATCCACTCCTCTTAGAAATATTAGAAAAAGTGTATTATTGATACAATTGGATAGCAACTTTAAAGTGTGTTGTGGACATCTATACCTTTTAGATAGTATAAATGACTCGAAGTCTGTTTTATTCCTCAAAGACAGTGATTTAGATCAGGGGTTCTTCCTGCATTTTAAATTTGAGATGTTCTTATAGGTAGTTCTGAGGGCTCAGAACGCTTAGTAGATGTCTATATTTTATCTTCTTAACCATTAAGATAGGGTGATAAAACCTGCCACCTTAAAGGTCTGTAAGTATCCTATTCCTGTCATAAGTTAATGGGAGTCCTGACAGCTAGGAGAAGCTTTATACAGAATAAGACATAAATACCAAGGAGCTTCTTCCATCTCAGTTCTTCTTGTGTTAGTCTTGTATTAGTACAGTGATTGCCAATATCCAAAAAAGGTCACTTGAATGACCCAAAGCAATATTGACTTAATGTAAGAAGTTCTCCCATTTCCCTAATTTGTACAATTGAGCCTTTGCACCTGAATGCTCTAATTGTATTCATAAATGGCTGTTTTATAAAAAGGTAGAGAAGAGCAAATCATTATGCCTCATCTCTGTTTGAGAATTTTTTAGGAAGAAACTGAAAGCTACTACTATTTATAGTAGTGATGCACACGTTTATTTTTGCCTTTTTAATTATTTCTAGATTTTAGAAGAAACAGAAATAAGAAGAAAACCAAAAACCACATAAAATCATTTAATCAACTGGCCATTTCCCAATCCCAAATCGTTTATTGAACCCAACTTTTTTCAATTATGTTTTCAGTTACTGTCAAGGATACACTTTGAAACAAGTCTTTTCATCCCCTTGGGGACAATGTGATTTCTCTTGAGAATACTGAGTTTAGAGCAAGCTGGAATGACAAAGTAGTTCTTAGCTGCCTTTCAAAAACATGAGCTTTCACTTTACTTCCTTGTGTTTATTGCAGGCTTTCTTAGAAATGGCTTCTGAGGAAGCTGCTGTTACTATGGTGAATTATTACACTCCTGTTACTCCTCACCTTCGAAGCCAGCCTGTTTTTATTCAGTATTCCAATCACAGAGAACTTAAGACTGACAATCTACCTAATCAAGCTGTAAGTATTAAAGGTATTTCTAAAAATAGTTATAAGAACACATGATATAATAACTTAAATTTAATTTTCTGTTTTTCAGAGGAAAAAAAATCATGTGTTTTTCTTCATCTTAGCATGCTCTACTGGTAAAGATTGTTTATGTAAATTCTTACCCAAAGACTTAAGAATAAGAAAGCACTGCCATTTGGAAGTAAGTTTGAAGATATGGTGTTAGAAATGGCAGATATTTAGTTTTCCCCTGAAACTGTTTTCATGAGTGGAAAAAAACATACGTCGTTATGTCTCTCTTAAAAATCTCAGATCTGAAAGGAACTGTAGAAGTCAATCCTTTTCTTTTTACAGAACATGTAACATTTGTGTGTTTAAAAGTCAATCCCTTCTTTTAACAGAATATGTAACAAAGGCATTGAGAAGTTGAGTGATGCTTTTATTGTGATGTTAAGTAACTGAACTTAAGATGTTAATAAGAATTTGTATAGATATGTTCATTAAATGAATTTTGACTCTCCAAGGTGAATGTGGAATATAGAATATGAACATTTCTTACCTAATTTTCCAGTTTTTATTTTGATATAATTCATGTTCAAACTTCTGTGTCTCTCCAGGTTGATTTTTAAGTAGCTAAAATAGTAATTTGAAGTACCTTCAGGGTAGGAAAAATTTATCCACAAAGCAAGTACATTTTAAGAAAGGTTTTTTTAATTATGTTGAGAGCAATTTGGCCATGATACTCTTGCTCTAGGCAAAAGAACTCCTTCAGCTCTTTGACTCTGTGTTGAAAGTCATTATAATGCAAGCTGCTGAATTTATAGTTTTCCACATTTTTAGAAACAGTGACATTTCCTGCACACAATCCTTAACTTATCTAAGAGATATTAATGGCCTATAATAAACTATCTAAACTTAAGAGTAAATGAAATGTTAGATATTTTTAAATGGTATAATTTTTTTTAATGAGAAATTGCCTTGTAAATAGGATACATGCTCATGGTAAAACATTCAAACAATCCAGAAAAATAAAAAATGAAACAATCCAGTTACCCAGATATAACTAATTAACTAACATTTTGCTAACATTTTACTGTGTACCCCTTCTCTATTCAGGTTATTGTCTATGTATATAATTTTATACCAATGGAATCCTAATAGTTTGAAAACTACTGAAAACTAATTATTTTTTCTCTACAATATGTCAGGGATGTTGTTTCATGACAACAAATATAGAATTACTTCATACTTTTTATTTTATTTTTTTTACTTCATAATTTTTAAATGACTGCATAATACTCTCTTCAAAAGGGCAGCCATAATTTATCCCGTTTCTTTTCTTTTTTTAACTTAACATCTTTATTGAAGTATAATTGCTTTACAATGTTGTGTTAGTTTCTGCTGTATAACAAAGTGAATCAGATATATGTGTACACATATCCCCATATCCCCTCCCTCTTGCATCTCCCTCCCACCCTCCCTATCCCACCCCTCTAGGTGGTCACAAAGCACCGAGCTGATCTCCCTGTCCTGTGCTATCCAGTTTCTTGTTAGATTGAGATTGTTTGCCATGTTATGCTCTTACAAATAGTACTACAGCAGCATTCTTACATATCTTGGCACACATGCAGCATTATCTTATTTATGTTTCTGGCAACAAAATTGCTGGGACTAAGCCTATGCATGTTTTATGTTTCAGTATATGTTGCATGATTGCTTTCTCTAAAGCTTATTTGCTGATTTAGGGTGCCACTGATAATATATGAGCAAGCAGTTTTCCTGTCCATCTGTGTTAATATGCTAGTTAACAAATTGTATCTTATTGTTTACTCTCTTTTATTTAATAACTTGTAAAGTATTTATAGTGATTTCTGTTAATGCAGTTTTTCCCCGATCTTTTCAATTGTGGTAAAATATATATAACGTAAAATTTACCACTTTAACCATTTTTAGGTGTATGGTTCAGTGGCATTAAGTACATTTTCATTGTGCAACCCATCACCACCATCCATCCCCAGAACTTTTTCATCTTCCCAAACTGAAACTCCATACCTGTTATGCACTTATTCCTCATTTCCCCTACCCCCACCCTGGCAGCCACCATTCTATATACTTTCTGTCTAGAATTTTGTCTGCTAATGCAATTTTAAAAATATTTTTATATAATAGTCAAATCTCTGAAGTTGTATTATGGTCTCTGACATGGGTACCATACTCATAAAAACCCAGTATAGCAAGATTAAAAACATTTTTTTTACCTATGTTTTCTTATACTTTCATGTTTTGGTTGTTTTTATTTGTAGTGTTTAAATCTTTGTTTTGTTAAGAGTATTTTGTGGGTGGAGAGTGAGGCTTTGGTCTTTCTCTTACTCCCAGTGACCAGTTTCTCTTTTGTTGTAGTTGAATAACCCATTTATCAATATTATCCATTCATGGGACTTCCCTGGCAGGCCAGTGGTTAAGACTTTGCTTTCTAATGCAAGGGGTGTGGGTTCGATCCCTGGTTGGGGAGGTAAGATCCCACATGCCTCGTGCCAAAAAACATAAAACAGAAGCACTATTGTAACAAATTCAATGAAGACTTTTTAAAAAATGATTCACATCAAAAAAAATCTTAAAAAATATATATATATCCACTCTTGTGAAACTTGTCTTTTGTCATGGTCTAGTTTTCCATACACAGACTATGCGTATTTACAACCCGCATATATACACTTGTTAGACACGACTACACATTCTGCTTGTGTGGCCCCCATCTACCCTCATGTGTGTGTGGCTCACATGGTATGCAGTCCATGTCTAATATGGACTACCTTTTGGATTCTGTTCTGTTCCATTCCTAATTCAGGGTCCCTAAGGCTTAATATGTTGTAGGGCAAGGCCCTATTCTTTACCCTCTCTTTTTAGAAATTAAATGGATAATATGTTTTGTTTATTTCTCAGGATGTATTAGCTAACCCCAAAAAACGCAGAATTGGGTTGATTTTATAGATTTATTTGTAGATAATTAACATGTCTATATTGCTAACTGATCCTTTTGAGGAAGAAGTTATATTTTATTTCCTATCTTTCAGAAGAATTTTTAATTCTCCTTCATGTAAGTCATGCAGTTTTCACATTAGTGTTATTCCTAAATATGTTAAATTCTTAAAGATGATGTAAACAATAAAACTCTTAAAGACTGGATTATTCCAAAGGGAAACAGTGAGAAATCCCAGTTGCTTGGCAACCAAAGCCAGCCCAAATGACCTAGTTTATTCTTAGATAGCCTTGATTTCTTCCCAGTACCCTTTCCATTTTGTTACTTTTGTCCATTTTTTGCATTGGTGTTTGATAAAATAATATTTTTCTTTTATTCAGAGTCCTACACCAAAGCTGAAGTCAAAATTGAAGGTCCTGTTTGCATATATAAAATGTACCAGATGTTTTTTTATTCAGGCAGCCCTCAGAAACTGATAAATTACTGTTTCATTCTCTTCTCTTTGAATAGCAAGATATCCCAAAACATGCACATAACTTCTTTTCCAGCTTATGGACATACTTGGCAGAGGGTCAGGTGAATATCAAGTATCTTTGTCCCTTGGTTTAAGCTAAAATTATAGCTAAAAAATTTAGATCCTATTTTGAGGTACAGCATTTGAGGAGTGGTTGTATTAATATGATTCATTTTTGTATAGACAGTTTTTCTTGACCTTGTGGGTGGAAGTTTATAAATTTGCAAAGAGATGACCATGGAAGGATTTTCCCTTAAAAAATTTCCCAAAAAATCATCCAACGGAACACTTAAGATCTGTGAATTTTGTTGTATATTCATTTCCATCTCAATTTTAAAAATGGCTTCTTCACATTATCCAAGCATGTTTAAATTTTACATGAAGTATATATACCTCTCCTACCTCAATAAAATATTTGTTGATTTTTCCATCATACTACTGCTGTTTCCTTTACTACTAGTTAATGTAACCATTCCGGAGGGTTTGTTGCTGAAACATTTAAAACTATCCCATAATAAGAATTCTGCTGCCTCATAATGTTTAGTATCAGATACACAGAAAATATGTCTTCTGTGTATCTGAAATATCTCTTCATGTTAAGAAGACATTTCTTTTTTTCCCCCCCTCACTTTTCTGTTGTCCTCAGTGGAAAGTATGCCTCCACTTTCATTTTTTTTTACTTAAATATTTTTGCCTAATTAAAAATTGAAACTGTAGAGTTAATTATTAAATAAATCTTTTTCTCAGACTTTTATTGTCAAAATAATTTGTTTGCATGCCTGCTATGCAGAGACTTTTGTACTCAATGCTCTGTGAAGTACTAATGCAGAGTATATTGACAACTCTAGAATGATATGGACAATACATACCATGGCTTCTCATGTTTCTCCACTGTGGTATCTTCTATGCCAAAGAGGAAAGAGTGAAGGAAGGGAAACAACAACAGTAGCAACAATAACAGTAATATAGCAGCAGTAAGCATGTATATAGAATTGTTTAATAAAAAGGATTGATAGAATGATTGATGGGTAATGAAGTAAAGTCAGTGAGATTGGGAATTCCCTGACAGTCCAGTGGTTAGGACTCTGCACTTTCACTGCCGAGGGCCTAGGTTTAATCCCTGGTCGGCAAACTAAGATCCCACAAGCCGCGCAGCGCGGCCAAAAAAAAGTTAGTGAGGTTAAGTTTACTTTCAGTTATGCAGGCTTCGTTTTGATAAGATTTAATCATCCTGATAGAAGAAGAAAAGGCACCATTATTCCACTGAGAGCCTCACTATGATGATTTTTCCTAGACATTATGAAGTTGTGATGTCCAGTGTGGTAGCTGCTAGCTAAATGTGGCTAAATTTAAATAAATACAAAAATAAAAATTTCAGTTCCTCAGTTGCACTAGGTACATTTGGAGTGCTCACTGGCCACTTGTGGTTAGTACTGTCATATTGCATACTGTAGATGTTGAACATTTCCATTATCACAGGAAATTCTGTTGGACAGCACTGTTGGTCTTCCGTGTCTCTACTTAACCTTTCTTTTTTCTGTGTGTGTGTGCACGCAATACAGTTATAATAACTACTTTAATGTTCTTTTCTGCTAACTCTAATCCCTGTGTTAATTCTGAGTCTTTTTTGAATGACCTCCCAACATCATCATTGCCTATTTAAAGGCTCAAAGTGGAAATGTGAGCTAGTTTTCAAATTTGAAAGCAGTACAACCCTTTTTTCCAAATAAAATCTTACTGGGGAGCCCACTATAAAATAGATAAACTGCCATGTTTGAAGCAGAATTAGGATGCTCAGTATTCCACACACTTGGCTTTACGAGAACATAGTTTTGAAAGCTAATGATATAAAATATTCAGATAATTCATATATTGTCCTCAAAGATGATTTGGAAACAACATTTGGTAGTTTGTGTTTTACTTGATATATAAAAGTCTGTATATGACATTAAAATGCTGTTAAAAGGTAAAAAAAAATGTATATAAAAGTGGAAGTTGTTCAACTCTTAAGCATGCAGAAAGTAAAAGACTGCCACTTTTCCAGAAAGATACTTATTTTAATGTTATTTTTCATAGCAAAATGTTGGAAAGCTACTCATCTCACATTAGAAAGGTGGTATAATAAATAGTAAATTAAAAATTAAAGTCATGAAAACAAATGTTCATATAGAAAACAAAGTACTGTGACAAAGTACTATGTTCTTTAAAATTGCAAGTGAGTACAATATGTAGAAATGAAAGAATCTGCATTAAAGTGGTAGGATTTTTTCATTTTGTGACACAAACAGTTTACTAATTATCACCATTCTTAGGAAATTATAAGTACGGAACAAAAGACTGATGAAAACTTGCATTTAATTTCAATAATCATTAACCGTGCTTTTTTTCTCTTCAATTTTCTCTTTCACCTACTTTATTTTTTAAATAATTGTTTTAAATTTTGAGACAGTCACAAAATTTAAAAAGAGTTACAGATATAATACAAAGAACTGTTGATTCCTTGAGGCATTTGGGAATAAATTGTTAATCTGGTCTGTGTTCATTGGCCAAACTTTTAGTGTGCATTTCCTTCAAAGAAGAATATTCTTCTACACAACCAGAATACAGTGGTCAAAATCAGGAAATTAACATTTGATGCATTACTTCCCTCCAATCCTCAGTCCCCGTTCAAGTTTTTCCAGTTGTCCCAATAATGTTTGTTCCAGCAAAATAAGCATTATTCATAACCACATGTTCCATTTAGAAATCACATCTTCTAGTATCCTTTTATCTGAAACAGTTACAGGGTTTTTTTGACTTCGTAACCTTGACGCTTTTGAAAATTATGGGCTACTTATCTTTTAGACCATCCCTCAATTTGAGTTTGTCTGATGTTTCCTTGTGATTAGATTCAGTGTATGTAGCTTTGACAGGAATGTCACAGAAGTAATGCTCTTTTTTTCTCGTTGCATCATATCAGGGAGCACATAACTTCAATTTGTTGCATTATTGATAGTGTGCTCTTTAATCACTTGATTTGGCTGGTGTTTGCCTGGCTTCTCCACTGTAAAGTTGTGACTTACAAAGGGGGAAAGAAGAGTGTTTGGGGGAAGGTACTTTAAGGCAGTGTAAATATACTGTTCCTTGTCAACTGTCAATTTATATCAGCCTATGGACTGAATGTTTCCCATTTGATTTGATGGGTTTTTATTTGTTACAGTCATTATTTTGGTTCTCAAATTGTCCTATATTTGGCCAGTGGGAGCCCCTTCCAGCTGTCTTCTGTGTCCTTTTGGCTCGTTCCCATCATTCTTTGAAAACTTCTTCGCATTCTGATACAAAACAGCAACAGCAAAACCCCCACAAAACCAGAAAAGTTACACACTCATCTTGTGCTTTCCTTGCTCCAGCTTTAGAGCTGGACATTTTCTAGAACACCTGCTTCCTTTTAGTGGAGCATGATATTAAGAAACTTTTCTGCCTGCCCCTGCTTGGATTCTAACATCTCATGCCAGGCTGCCCCTCCATTGAATTACTTCCTTAGTCCATTCAGGTCCCCATGGACTGACCTCCTCTTCACCCTGCTTAGATTATTTTTACTACATGTGGACCCCTTCTTAACTCTCCCTGGGTTCTGACACTCCTGGCTAGGCTACTCTCCTCTGGATGCCTTTCTTACCCATCTTGTGCTCCCTAGGTTCTGACAGCCAACAGTGAGCCACCCACTCACAGATACCTTCCTTACCTTGTTTGGGCTCCGGTTTCCCTTACCAGGCAGACCTACCACATGGATGCGCTCCTTGCGTTGCTCAGGCTCTGATGCTCCATGCCAGGATGCCTTTGTATAGGGATGCCGTCCTGCCCCACTCTGAACAACCACAGCTCCTCTCTTCCTCCATATTTACGCCTATCATATGCCACCCAAAGGCTTTAGAACTCAGTTGTTCAGGGAGGAAAAAAGAAGAGGGGGACTTCAGTGATTTTTTTAAAGTGGCCTTTAATGTTACCCTTCACGCTGTCTTTTTTCCTATTGTCATTTAAAAATTAGGAAATAAAAGTTATATCCAAATTTTCTTCTTTTTTGGCCATGGTTTTGTTTTCATTTCTTCAAGTAAATTTAAGAACTTTCTTAAATATTGTGTCATTATGATAAGAAGGCAAGACTTTTGATTCTTGACTGATTACAATTTTAGGATGTATGCATCCAGAGAAAGTAGATATGTATATTTTTATTTAACTATATTACTTCATATTACTTTACATCAACTAATTTTAAGGATTATATAATGCTTCTGTGTAACCACAAGTTCTCATTTTGCATTGTTAAATAGAGAGCCCAAGCTGCACTGCAGGCTGTCAGTGCTGTCCAGTCAGGAAGTCTGGCCCTTCCTGGAGCTCCTGCTAATGAAGGCACAGTCCTACCTGGGCAGAGCCCTGTGCTCCGAATAATTATTGAAAACCTCTTTTATCCTGTTACCCTGGAAGTTCTTCATCAGGTAAGGAGGAACACTCTTATGAAAGCAGAGTCAAATATGACCTCTGTAACTTTGGACGTTTTATGTCTTTAGTTTTTCAGGTTGTTGATTTTGGTTAACGTATTTGTTTAAATAATAGTAAAAAAAAATCTTCAGCATCCTGTTTCATGCAAGAAATAGTATCAATTAGAGATAGTTTGGTTTTCTTGTTTGTTTGTTTGTTTGTTTTGCGGTACGCGGGCCTCTCACTGTTGTGGCCTCTCCCGTTGCGGAGCACAGGCTCTGGACGCGCAGGTCCAGCGGCCATGGCTCACGGGCCCAGGCGATCCATGGCACGTGGGATCTTCCCGGACCGGGGCACGAACCCGTGTCCCCTGCATCGGCAGGTGAACTCTCAACCACTGCGCCACCAGGGAAGCCCAGAGATAGTTTTTTGAAAGCCTCCATTTTCTAACTTAAATACTTGATTTAAAAAGGTATGTAAGAATTCTATTTTTTTATACCTAAGCATGAAAATGAACAAAGCACAGACTCCTATAAAAAGCACCAGTAGTAGTTGTTCCTCAGAAAGTAACATCAATATAGAAAACAACTAATCTATTTCTACTGACTCCTCCCTACACTTGAGTATTTTTATTTTAAAAACTCTGAAAGGAAAATATGAGTAACTTAAATAAGGAAGTATCATGTTAAATACTGACTCATTCTCAACATAACTTTCATAGACTACCCATTACTATGTCTAAACTGTCTTGATAAGAGGCAGTGTACCACATCATGGCCTACTGTGAAGATATAGAGTTTAAGAACTGGAAGATCGATCACCTACCTAGTTACATAATTTTGTATTGAATAAAACTGCAGCTCAGATACTTGATGAGTTGAATATTGTAAAGAGTAATTTAAGAACCAGTTAGAATTCAAGTCCCCTAATGTCAACTCCAGTATTCCATTTCATTATACTTGACAACCTAAGCATAAAAATTATTTTAAAACACTAAAATATATTATATGCTTATTTTCATATTTATTTATTTATTTATGGCTGCGTTGGGTCTTCGTTGCTGCGTGCGAGCTTTCTCTAGTTGCGGCGAGTGGGGGGCTACTCTTCGTTGTGGTGCGTGGGCTTCTCATTGTGGTGGCTTCTCTTGTTGCGGAGCACGGGCTCTAGGCACACGGGCTTCGGTAGTTGTGGCACACGGGCTTCAGTAGTTGTGGCACGCGGGCTTCAGTAGTTGTGGCTTGTGGGCTTTAGAGCGCAGGCTCAGTAGTTGTGGCACACGGGCTTAGTTGCTCGTTGCGGCTTGTGGGATATTCCTGGATCAGGGATCGAACCTGTGTCCCCTGCATTGGCAGGGGGATTCTTAACCACGGTGCCAGCAGGGAAGTCCCTATTTTCATATTTATATCTCATTATTATTATTATTATTAATTTATTTTTGCGGTACGTGGGCCTCTCACTGTTGTGGCCTCTCCTGTTGCAGAGCACAGGCTCCGGACGCGCAGGCTCAGCGGCCATGGCTTACAGGCCCAGCCGCTTCGTGGCATATGGGATCTTCCCAGACCGGGGCACGAATCCGTGTCCCCTGCATCGGCAGGCGGACTCTCAACCACTTCACTACCAGGGAAGCCCCCTCATATATTAAACAGCATGATCTCAGGCCAGTCTAGACTCATTTAACTGTTTTCCAAACTTTTGGATTTGTACTACTGAATGAAGAGTCATGGGGGGTGTGTGTGCATGTGTATTTAAGAATTGAAATGTATCCTATCCTATTCTCACATTTTACAAATAAGGGTACTGGGGACCTTAGAAGTTGTTACTTTCCCCACAGTCATTGTACCAATTGGTGATAGAACTCAGATATATTTCCTAATATGGTTCATGTGCTATGCATGTAAATATCAAAATATACCATTTATTATGCCTACTTTATTCCCTGTAATAGTTTCCTGAGTACCATTTTCTAAATATGTGCATTTGTGAAGCATGTCCTATGGAGGGTTTTAGCAGTGGTATCCGTAGCCACCGTTGTTCCCTAAAAGTGTTCAGCAGTTACTTAAGTGATTGGTTTCTTTGTTCTGGTGGATTTTCTTTTCTACTGTTTATCCCGCAAAGTGGCATTGAACCCTCTTGAACCATCAGCATTTTTTGTTTGCTTTTGCTACTGTGGCACTGTAGCTACTGCTAACTTCTACTGCTTTACAGAAGATGTTATTGCACCTGTGGCTCAACATTGCCATCAGTCAGCAGTGAATTTAGTCAAGGTTGTGTGGTCCTTTCTTGTCATTCCATTTGTCATTTCCCTCAGACCAGTAACAAACCTTGTTTCTTTCCCAAAAGATCATGGGTCCTTCAGGTGAAGAGAGGTAATTGAGAGTCTTCAATAGTAACCATTGGGATAGGACTCTCAGCCCTTTAGTTATGGCACTCTCCTGTTTAATCCTTCTTCACATTGCTGTTGGAAAACACCAAAACTTCTTAGCAAGGCACTTAAGTCCCCATGTGCAGACTTCTCCCCATCTCTTTAAGCTCACTTCCTAACTCTTCTGCTTATTTAGCACCCTAGCTTTTCTGGCCCTTTGACCCTCTCCCCCTCCCCCCCCTCTTATTTCTGTCCTTGTCCATTTCTGTCTTCTATTTCTTAGGCCTGGAACACTCTTTAGGGAGATAGCCACTTAGCTGAATCTACATCATTCCATTTGCAGCTCAAATTCACCTCCTCAGAGAGTCTTTCTCTAATTACGTTAATTTAGCCCTCTCCCCCTGACACTCTATTCCATTAGCCAACTAAAATGTAGTATAGCATAATGATTAAGGATACAGTATCTGGAGCTGGTTTGAATCCTAGCTCTACCACTTACTACCTCTGTAACCTTGGACAAGTAACTTACTCCCTCTATGTCTTTTTCTTGTTTATATAATGGGGATGAAGATGGTATCTATTTTATACCTTCATTGTGTGGATCACATGGGTTAATGCATTTAAAGCACTTAGAACAGTGCCTGTTACATAGTAAGTGCTCAAGAAATGTTAGCTGTACTTATCAGATGCTAGTAAATTGCATTGTAAGAAACTGATCCTTGCTCTTGTGGTCTTGTGGGTAAGATGTAATTTCATAAGTAATAGCATAAAATGTGATAAATATTGTGATTGGAAAATACATGGAAGTGTGGAGTTGGTTGCACATGTTATAATTAGTAAGTAGAGTTGACATTAGCTAAACTGCTCTCTAACATCTGTGGAAGCTAGTGTTTTTCCTTTAGCTCATGGTGAGGGGATTAATAATGACTGAGATGGGAGTGGTGCTATTTCAAATGAAGTAGGTTAGGGGAAGTGTTTACAGTATGATGACATTTGAACAGAAGCTTGAAGGATGTGAGGGTGTAAGTTATGTGTATATATGGTAGAACAATGATCCAGTCAGAAAGAACAGCAAGTGCAAAGTCCCTAAAATGGAAGTGTACTTAATGTGTTCAAATATCGGAAAAAAGACTATATCATTGGCGTGTAAAAAATAAGGAAGCCATAAATGATAGGCTCAGAGAAGGTGTTAAGACTAGATGATGCAAAGCCTTTATAATCTTTACACTGAGTAAAATAGGAAGCCATGGAGTAAAATAGGAAGCCATGGAGGATTTTGAGTAGAGGAGGGAGATGATAGGTTTAATGTTCTTGTTGCTATGTTAAGAATAAACTGTAGGCATAAGTGGAGGCTCTTATCATAGTCCAGTTGAGAGATGGTGGTGACCCAGGTGGGGATGTGAGCACTGCACATGGTAATTACGTATATATTTGGAGTGATTTGCTGATGGGTTTAGTAGATGTGGGTTATGGAGAGAGAGAGAGTAATCAAGAATGCCTTCCAGATTGTGGATGTGAGCCTCTGGTAAAATAGAGCTATCTTATACTAAGATAGTAAAGACTGAGGGCAAAAAAGATTTAGGGCAGGGGTGGGAGGAATCAGGAGAGTGTTTTGGACATGTTAAATTTGAGATACCTGTTAGACAGCCAAGTGGGAGATGTTGGAGAGACAGTTGGGAAATAAGTCTGGATTGGGCATAAGAATTCACGCTGGAGAATTGCTAATCATTTGCATATGAGTGATAATTAAGGCCATTGGATTGGATGGCATCACTTAGAGAGTATTTGTAGATAAAGAAGGCATTCATCAACTGTTCCATTACATAAACTCAACCCTGCATTCTAAAAAATTTCCTTGTGTACTGAAGGAGTAGGTGAAAACAGTATTTTTGTGGAATCCATTACTTCCAAGTACTGTTATATATGGGGTTACTTTATGAATGTCCAAAAGGTGAATCTCTTCAGGATGAAGGACTTATCTTTTTGAATTGCAAAATAAAGATAAATAGCTTGCAAAAACCAATTATTATGGTATCAAATAAAAGAATCAACACTAGTAATACAAAATTCTAATTCTTAAATCTTGCTGTTTTGTTGGCTACAAAAACTATTATAAACAAATTGTGGCCAATGTGCTTGCTATTTTAAAAAGTTCTAATATAAATAATGCTTTTTACAAGTGAATACTGGTGAACAGTTTCTGGCAAGCCCTCTTTATAAACATCACCCTGAAGGTTAATTTTATCAGAATTTGATCTTTAGTATTTTATTAGTCCCATTTTAAAGTCTGAAAATATTAAAATGCACAAGAAATGTCAAGAGTTGAGTCTATGTGTTTCTTATGTTTATGACAGCAAAGTAAATATATTAGGAAATAGTCAAAGACCTTGTAATCTATAAAAATATATATTAAACTTTACTAAACATTGATCTTTTGAGACCAAATCTATTTAAAACTGAGTATTTTGCTAATTATAAAAAGTTGTTAAAAACTACATTTCAGGCATTCCTGAATTCCCCAATGTTGGTGCTCACTTACTTTATTCAAAAGTATCAGATTGGGGGCTTCCTTGATGGCGCAGTCGTTAAGAATCCGCCTGCCAGTGCAAGGGACATGGGTTTGGGCCCTGGGCCAGGAAGATCCCACAGGCTGCGGAGCAACTAAGCCCGTGCGCCACAACTACTGAGCCTGTGCTCTAGAGCCCGCGTGCCACAACTACTGAAGCCCACGTGCCTAGAGCCCATGCTCTGCAACAAGAGAAGCCACCACAATGAAAAGCCTGTGCACTGCAACAAAGAGTGGCCCCGGCTCACTGCAACTAGAGAAAGCCCGTGCACAGCAGCGAAGACCCAATGCAGCCAAAAATAAATTTAAAAAAAAGTATCAGATTGATCTTTGCAGCTACTCTTTCAGTAAATACAATCCAGGGGACTCTAGAGAGCTATCCATGGTTAGCCAGTTGAGTTCATTCATATTCTCTTGGCACATTCAGATGAAAATTACACAGCCAAACACATCTGTCAGGGAGGATATGCTTCAGGTTGTTGTTCAAGTTAAATGAGGGAAAGGAATCGAACCATTAACAAAATCTGAAGGTTAAATGGAAATTAACTAGGTTCTGTAGCATAATACAGTATAAAATCCCAAATTTTAGAGCAAATTATATGTTCTTGTTACTTCATTGACAAGATATTTTACATCAAAAATGTTTATCATTTTAAAAATTGCATATTGCCATAATTCTTCAGTCAGATCTCAGAGTATAATTTGTTATCAGTTAATAATAAGCATTTACGCTGTGCCTCTTATATGCCAGGAATTGTACTCAATGATAGAGAAATGATTCAGGCAAGGTATATACCTTCAAGGACCTTTCAGTCTAAAGGAGACATATATAAACAAATGTATAGACCAATGTAAATAAAACAGCTAGATAAATATTTGTATGAGGCCTAGAGGGGATATTAATATTTGGTACTAGAGAATGAACTCTATTGAGATTTGGGTGAGGCTAAGGATTTTCTGGTGGCATTATTCCCTGAGCTGAGTTTTGAAAAAGATAAATGAAAATTTACTAGGTATTAGGTAAAGAGTTACAGGAAAAGGGAAAAGCCACATGTATAGGCATGGAAGTCCGAAACCACTTAGTGTATCTGGAGAACTACTATAGACAGTTCCCTACTGTTGATGTAAATAGTGTGGTATAAAAAGTGTGAGGAAATGAGGTTGGAGAGGTACACCAGGGAGAAGTTGTGTATGTTATACCAAAGAGCTTGGATTTTACCATGTAGATAATGGGGAGATAGTGAGGAATTTTAAGCAGGGAAAAGTATAATCTGACTTGTACTTTAGAGCACTACCTGTGTCTGCAGTATGAAGGAGGGAGGTTAGGCAGTTATTATATCTCCTTTTATATATATACATACACATTTTTAACATTGTTACTACTTTATCAGGTGAAAAAAAAAAGCAAACAAACCTCAATTGATGCACTTACAATATATAGATTGATGTGTGTGCATGCATGTAACACCATAGTATCACCAAGGATGGAAATTAAGAAAACATAATACCTTTTCCCAAGAATGCTTATACCTATATCTTAAAGAAAGATACAACATAAAATCTTTGACAGCTGAGAAGAAAGTAAATTTGGTATTCTTCTGTAAACGTTAAGAATATTATCTAGGACGTGAGAGTGTACTGAGGAAATAACCTGTTACAAGGCCAAAGTTTTCATTAAAAGAACAAAACAAAAAATTTCCTAGTGTTTTTCAAAATACAGTTATGATGAGGGGTTAAGGTCTCAAAGTTCTAAACCCTGAAATATGACCATAATGAAATTAACTACATTTTATTAAAAGTTTTAAATTTCAATAAAGAGCCTTCAGACTATCTAACTTTTAAGGAATGGCATTTTCTGGTGATCCCTTCCAAGACAAATTGGTTCCACAAATCTTGTTGATCTTCTTATCTCTTATGAGAAATGTTTAACTCTAAGCTAATAATATATTAAAGCGTATCTTGCCAAAAATGAGTATTTGGACTTTAGGATAGTTATTTTATCTTGGAGGGTGGTAAAATACACATAAATTTTATCATTTTAACTTTTTTAAATTGTACAGCTCGGTGGCATTAGGTACATTTATATTTTTTTGCAACCATCACCAAATAGCATGTATCTCTAGAAATGTTTTCATCTTCCCGTTGAAACTCCTGTACCTATTAAACAGTAACTCCCCACCCCATTCCTCCCTTCTCTCAGCCCGTGGCAACCACCATTCTTCCTCCTGTCTGTGAATTTGCCTACGCTAGGTTCCTCATATAAGCGGAATCATGCATCATTTGTTGTTTTGAGACTGGCCTATTTCCCTTAACGCATTGTCTTCAGGGTTCATCCATGTTGCAGCATGTGTCAGAATTTCGTTTTTAAAGCTGAATAACATTCCATTGTACGGATATACCACATTTTGTTTATTCATTCATCTGTGGATGGATACTTGAGTTGCTTCCATCTTTTGGCTATTGCAAATAATGCTGCTATGAACATAGGTGTTCAGATTATCTCTTTGAGTCTCTGCTTTCAATTCTTTTGGGTATATGCCAAGAAATGGAGTTGTTGGATCATATGGTAATTTTATTCTTAATTTTTTTTGAAGAATCCCCATACAGTTTTCCATAGCCACTGCACCATTTTACATTTCCATCAACAGTGCACAAGGGTTCCACTTCCTCTACATCTTCCCCAACACTTAATCTTTTCTGTTTGTTTTGGATTTTTTAATAGTACCTGTCCTAATGGGGGCGTGAAGTGGTATTTTGTTGTAGTTTTTATTTGCATTTTGATGATTAGTGATGTTGAGCATCTTTTTTTTTTTTTTGGCCACACCACGCGGCTTGCAGGATCTTAGTTCCCTGACCTGACCAGAGGTCGAACCTGGGCCCTTGGCAGTCCTAACCACTGGACCACCAGGGAGTTCCCATTGAGCATCTTTTCAAGTGCTTGTTGCTATTGATTATCTTCTTTGGAGAAAGGTCTATTCAAATCCTTTGCCTGTTTTTAAAATTGGGTTTTTGTTGTTGAGTTGTAGGAGTTTTTTTTATATTTCTGTATATTAACCCCTTATCAGATACATGATTTGCAAATATTGGCTCCCATTTTGTGGGTTGTCTTTTCAAGTCAGTTGATAGTCTTTTGATGAACATAAGTGTCCATTTTGATGTAGTTGAATTTATCTATTTTTTCTTTTGTTGCCTGTGCTCTAGGATAGTTATTCTTTTTTTTTAAGATTTATTTATTATTTATTTTTGGCTGCATTGGGTCTTAGCTGCGGCATGTGGGATGTTTATTGAGGCATGCGGGATATTTCGTTGTGGCGTGTGGGATCTTTATTGAGGCATGTGGGATCTTTCGTTGTGGCGTGCGGGATCTTCGTTGCGGCATGAAGCCTTCTCTCTAGTTGTGGCATGTGGGTTTTCTCTTCTCTAGTTGTGGTGCACAGGCTCCAGTGCGTGTGGGCTCTGTGGTTGTGGTGCAGGGGTTCCAGAGCACATGGGCTCTGTAGTTCGTGGCATGTGGGCTCTCTAGTTGAGACACGCAAGCTCAGCAGTTGCGGCACGTGAGCTCAGTAGTTGTGGCGCACAGGCTTAGTTGCCCCACAGCATGTGGGATCTTAGTTCCCCGACCAGGGATCAAACCCACGTCCCCTGCATTGGAAGGCAGATTCTTTTTTTTTTAATACATTTATTTATTTTTTGGCTGTGTTGGGTCTTTGTTGCTGCGCATGGGCGTTCTCTATTTGCGGCGAGCAGGGACTACTCTTTGTTGCGGTGCACCGGCTTCTCTTGTTGCAAAGCATGGGCTCTAGGTGCACAGGCTTCAGTAGTTGTGGCTCGTGGGCTCTAGAGTGTAAGCTCAGTAGTTGTGGCGCACGGGCTTAGTTGCTCCTCAGCATGTGGGATCTTCCCAGACCAGGGCTCGAACCCATGTCCCCTGCATTGGCAGGCGGATTCTTTACCACTGGACCACCAGGGAAATCCCTAGGATAGTTATTCTTGATCATTCTTTCTGATAATTAAAAAGCAGGACCATTTGCCTATTAAGGAGACACATACATAGTATTTGATAACAGCAAATTCTTAGCAGCATAGGGAATACTTAGGTTTTTATCCTTAGAAGCAGAAGGGCAAGTTTCTGGCTTATTAAAATCCAGATTTAAAATGGGATGTCAGAGGAAAGCAAAATGCATTGTAGTAAC
>NW_021703782.1:91942596-91996965 GCF_005190385.1 Monodon monoceros | reverse complement strand
TAACCCTGGCCCTGAACTTGTGGTGGGGAAGTATAACAAGTGTTGTAAGAGCATTGGTAACCAGGGGTCTGTCAGGGAACTTTCCCCCAACTCTGTTTATTCCGCTTCTCTAAAGACTCTTTAGAGACGCCTTCCTTGAGCACCCTTGCACCTTCCCAACTTGCATTCCAGTTCACTCTCATCCCTTTCCCTTTTATTTTTAAAACAAAACACTTTTTTATGACCAGACATTGTGATTTATTGGCTTATTTGTTTATCGTCTGTCTTTTCTTATGAGAGCAGAGACTTGTTTCTTTCTTTCTTTTCTTTCTTTGAGGATTTTCCAGGTTATTTTTTTCTGTTATTGATTTTTAGTTTAAATCTATAATTGTTTGAGAATGTACACTGTATGATTTCTATTATTTTAAATTTGTTAAAGTGTGTTTTATGGCTCAGAATGTGTCTATCTTGGTCAATGTTTCATGCAAAATTCAGAATGTGTATTCTATTATTGGGTGCACTGTTCTATAAATGTCAATTAGATCCAGTTGATTGATGATGCTATTCAGTTCAGCTATATCCTTCCTGATTTTCTGACTTCTGGATCTGTCAATTAGTGACAGAGCAGTGTTTTGTCTCCAGCTACAATAGTGTTTTTATAGTCCAGCAGCTTTTTTTCTCAAGTATTTTGATTCTTTTTCATTAAGCACATACATATTAAGGGTTGTTATGTCTTCTTGGATAAATGACCCCTATTATTATTATATACCCTCCCTCTTTATCCCTGATAATTTTTCTTTAAAAGTCAGCTTTGTCTAAAATTAATATAGCTGTACCAGCTTTTCTTAAAAATTAGTGTTAGCATGGTGTATCTTTCTCTCCCTTTAGCTTGAGTCTTTATATTTAAAGTGGGTTTCTGATGAATAACCTGGAGGTGGGTTTTGTTTGTGCTTTTTAAAAAGCGCACTCTGACAGGTATGTATTTTAATTGGCATATTTAGAACATTCACATTTAAAGTGATTTTTTATATAGTTGGACTTATATCTACTAGGTTGGTAACTGTTTCCTACTTGTTTGTTGTTTCTTCCCCCTTTTCTTTCTGCCTTTTTCAGGTTTTTTTTTCCTGTTTCACATTTTGTTTTTTACTAGAATTCTTTAGAGCATTTTTAGTTCACAAAAATCTTGAGCAGAATATATATACCTCCTTACCGCCACAGACATACACAGTTTCCCCTATTATTAACATTAGTATGGTACTATTGTTTAAAATTGATGAGCCCATATTGAGACTCTTGTTACTGTTTTGTTCACTGCTGACTTTCTAGAGCTTAGAACAGTGCTCTATGAGTATTTGATGAATTAATAGAGCATTGAACATTCTCTTGTTCATTTTGTTGAATATTTTGTAGTTTTCCTGTCTATAAAAATTTCAAGTAGATGCTGATTCTCAGGCTGAAATAGTTGATCTGTATGACTCTTCCACTTCCAGGTATATGCTTTGTAACACCAACATCTCATAGCATTAATTAATTCCTGTTGTAACCTCCTGATTCAGTATTGTGCCATTTATGACATGCTATAAAATAGGTTAAATATTTAGTGCCTGTTATGTGTCAGGCACTGTTTTAAGCCATGCACGAGTGTTGAAACATGAACATCTTAGGCTTGATTGAAGTGATTTTGGTACCAATAGTTTTAATAGAGGAAATTATTTTCATTTAAAACTGGGATTCAGGGGCTTCCCTGGTGGCGCAGTGGTTGAGAGTCCGCCCGCCGATGCAGGGGACACGGGTTTGTGCCCCGGTTCAGGAAGATCCCACATGCCGCAGAGTGGCTGGGCCCGTGAGCCATGGCCGCTGAGCCTGCGCATCCAGAGCCTGTGCTCCGCAACGGGAGAGGCCACAACAGTGAGAGGCCCACGTACCGCAAGAAAACAAAACAAAACAAAACAAAAAACCTGGGATTAATGAATCAAGTTGTATTTATAAAGATATGTTAGCAAGTTTTTTCCTTAAATTTAACCTAATGTGAACTTTTTTCCAGATATTTTCTAAATTTGGCACAGTCTTAAAGATTATCACCTTTACAAAGAATAATCAGTTTCAAGCCTTGCTTCAGTATGCTGACCCACTGAATGCACATTATGCCAAAATGGTAATTATGATCTTTTTTTCATTTTTCAGTTGTTAATCAGTCACTTCAGTGATACCAGAGAAAGCCATCATGTCTTCTCCTTTGCTGTAGTTTACCATGTGTTTTTTTTTTGAAAATTGTAATAAAATATACATACTGAAATTTACCATTTTTAAAAGTACTGTTCCATATGCTCTTCTTATAGTCTAAAAATTACTTCTTTCTTCATATGAAATGGTTTCAAATCACCTATCATTTCTCAGATTTCTGGGACTCATTTCTGTTTGTCCTATTTAAAGTCTAGAGTTGAGCACAGTACTTCTGATATAATCTGACTAATAAAGTAGGATTATCTTTACCCTAGTGCCTCATTTACTTATATTAAGTGAGCCAAAGATTGATTGATTTCAATATTTTTGCAACCATATTCACTGTTGAATTTCATTGAGCTCTAAATTGCTAAAGACATTAAATCTTAGGAAATATGCTGCCTTCAATTCATGTTGTCTTCTTGTTAGTACATGAGTGCTTGACTTTTGACAGGATGTAAAACTTCACATTCAGTTTGGTTACGTTTGACCCATCTCCTATTGAGATCTATCCCTAACTCTAATTCTGTCTTGTATTGGTATCTGAATTATTTCTAATTTTTTTCCAAAGATAGGGACTAAGGTTTATAGTACTTTTGTGTATCACAAAGTGTCTAGTTCTTGATTAGGAATAACATTTATATTTGCTGTACCCTCTACCCGCATATATTATTTTGTACCTTTATGATGGCATACTGGTCAATAACTATCATGATAAGTCAGGGGTTTTTGTATATTTGTATGGTTTTTTTTATTGATATTTTTATGTTTTGGTTTCTGGTATCCATTTTTATAAATTGAAGTGTTTATGGAAGTCATAAGTAGCTATAAGTATCCCTTTGGTAAGTCTTTATTATTTTCAAAGGAGGGATTGCTGATTTTTGGTCTTATATCTGATCTGACTCAAAACTTCCCTCAAGTTTATTACTCAAAGAAAATAAACTTAACAAGAAAAACAGTAAGTGGTAGATAATATTTCACATATTGTGGTTCTGACAGGTACCATTTACAAAGGCTTTATTTCATCTTAACCTATATAAAGTACACTAAAATGAATTAAGATGAAATGTAAAATTTAAATATCTTTAAACATTTAAAAAATAATCATCATAATAATTAGTACAATGTACAATAATGTATAATAGTTTTCTAAGCTTATACATAGGAGATCTCCTCTTCCGTTTGCTCTTATCATAGACAGGATAGGGATTATTATCCTTACTTTACAGATGAAAAAACTGAGAAATAGAGATATTCATTTTCTCTCTTAGGCTCACACAGTGACAGAGTTAAAAGTAAACCCAGGTCTTTGGCTTTTAGTTTAGTCCTCTTTGCTTTATGCCTGACTGCCAGTCTGTCAAAGTAGAGGCTACTTGATTTATTATTGTTATTATCTTGTAAAACATCATGCTTTCTTACATGCTTTATTTAGGCTCTGGATGGCCAGAATATCTATAATGCATGCTGCACTCTGCGTATTGACTTCTCCAAGCTTACCAGCCTTAATGTGAAATATAATAACGACAAAAGCAGAGACTTCACTCGCTTAGACCTTCCTACTGGTGATGGCCAGCCATCCCTTGAACCCCCTATGGCTTTCGGTGAGTAGTTCTCTTTTGGGTCACAGAACAAGCTTTCTGAAGGTAAAAGTTTCATTTATTAATCCATATATGTCAGGTGGTTTCTTCTTGGATTCTCTCAGGATTTCTAAAGAAAAGTGAGAATCATGGAACAAAAATGTGTTCATTAATTGAATCTTAATATTAGTAGATTCTATTAGTTGGCAAAAACAAGTGGGTACCTGAAATTGAATTTATTTTCTAACATTAATATTACTCGTTCTTTATAAACCATGCAACCATTTGCTTGAAATTAATAGTCTTATATATTACCACTGGTTTAAATAAGTTGATTTATAGGGTTGGCCAAAAAGTTCCTTTGGTTTCTAAGTACAAATAAAAGACACATTTTTCATTTTCACCAAGAACTTTTTTTGCGGTACGCGGGCCTCTCACTGTTGTGGCCTCTCCTGTTGCGGAGCACAGGTTCCAGACGCGCAGGCTCAGCGGCTGTGGCTCACGGGCCCAGCCGCTCCGCGGCATGTGGGATCTTCCCAGACCGGGGCACGAACCCGTGTCCCCTGATGCAGGTGGACTCTCAACCACTGCGCCACCAGGAAGCCCCACCAAGAACTTTATTGAACAACATATTCACCCTTTTGTTCCACTACCTTCTGCCATTGTTCAGGCAACTTCATAATTCCATCGTCTCAAAACTTTTTATCTTTTTGAGCAAAGAACTGTTCCAGGTGCCTTTTACAGTCTTCCGGGAAATGGAAATTTTTTCCATTAAGAGAATTTTGTAAAGACTGAAATAAATGAAAATCCGAAGGTGCAATGTCTGGTGAATACAGCAGGTGAATCAGAACTTCCCAACCAAGCTGTAACAGTTTTTGTCTGGTCATCAAAGAAACATGTGATCTTATGTTATCCTGATAGAAGATTACGCATTTTTTGTTGACTAATTCTGGACACTTTTTTGTCGAGTGCTGCTTTCAGTTGGTCTCATTGGGAGCAGTACTTGTTGGAATTAATCGTTTGGTTTTCCAGAAGGAGCTAATTAAAATAGAGGACTCCCCCTCCCAATCCCACCATATACACAACATCCCTTTTTTGGATGAAGACTAGCCTTTGGTGTGGTTGGTGGTGGTTCATTTTGCTTGCCCCACAATCTCTTCCGTTTCACATTATCGTACAATATCCACTTTTCATCGTCTGTCTTAATTTGTTTTGAAAACAAAACGTTTTCATTACGTTTAAGTGGAGAATCACATGCGGAAATACAGTCAAGAAGGTTTTTTTTCCGCTTATGTGGAACCCTAACATCAAAGCAATGAACGTAACCAAGCTGGTGCAAATGATTTTCAGTGCTTGATTCAGGTATTTTGAGTATGTCGGCTATCTCCAACATGGTATAACGTTGATTGTTCTCAATTAATGTCTCAAGTGGATCGCTATCAACTCAACTGGTCTGCCCAACTGTGGAGCATCGTCCAGCAAGAAATCTCCAGCACGAAACTTTGCAAACCACTTTTGACATGTTTGATCAGTCACAACACCTTCTCCATACACTGCACAAATCTTTTTGTGTGTTTCAGTTGTGTTTTTACCTTTCTTGAAATAATAAAGTATAATATGCTGAAAATGTTGCTTTTTTTCTTCCATCTTCAATATTAAAATGGCTACACAGAAATTCACCAATTTTGATAAGTTTTTTTTTAAATGCACACTGATCTGATAGCTGTCACAATACAATCTAACAAAACTGTTTCAAATGAAGTTAAAGACAACTAAGTGCTACTAAAGGCGTCTTACAGAAAAAACCGAGTGAACCTTTTGGCCAGCCCAATATAACCAGCAAAATACTGGTGTAAGTGTTCTTGAGAGAAATACTTTTCCTTTTTTAAGTAGTGATACTTTAAAACAAGGACCTAAATTAGTAGTATGTTTTTCCTTTATTCAAAGAAGAGGATTTACAATTTTTTGTTTTTGTTTTTTAAACATCAGAACTTTTCATCTTAACCCTAAGTTTGTGTGAAGTTGCATTTTTGCACTAATAAAAGTAGTCTTCTGTATTACTCATGCAAATGTTGCTTTGGAGAGCTTCCTTCTTTTATTTAAAATTAGTTCTCAATAATTTAAACTTTTAAAATAAACCTTTATGTAAAGGGAAAAGTAGTGGAGAGCCTACTTGGATATATCATTAGGTTAATATACGTTTTGGTTTTGCAACTCTTGAAGTGTGGTTTATTATTTAGTTAAAGTATTTTAATTTTATTACCCTTTGTGATTGATTTTTCTTTCCCAGATGACACCATAAAATATTAGTTGAGACTTCAAGTGATATTTAGTTTATCTTCATTTTATAGGTGAGAAAAAAGAATCCTTAGCCAAATTGTTGTCCAAAATTTTCTAGAAAACAGATGGTAAATTTAGTGTTAAAGCTTTTTGTTATTTATAACTGAAAATGTCAAGTACATTGTTCAGTTCATGTTCCTAAATTGTTAAAGTTTCTGTTTTAGTCTGACCAAATTTTTGTGTTTTATACAGTTGGGCTTCCATATCTACAGGTTTGGAATCTGTGGATTCAACCAACTGCAGATCAAAAATATTTGAGGGAAAAAAATTCCATAATGTTCCAAAAAGCAAAACTTGAATTTACCTTGTACCAGCAACTATTTTACATAGCATTACAGTGTATTTATACCTATTTACATAGCATTTACAACATCCTAGGTATTATAAGCAATCTAGAGATGATTCACAGTATGCAGGAGTATGTGCAGAGATTATATGCAAATACCATACAATTTTATATAAGGGACTTGAGCATCCTTGGATTTTGGTGTCTATAGGGTGGGGGGTTGGGGAGTGTGCTGGAACCAATCCCCTGTGGATACTGAGGGATGACTGTATTTGTTATCAGCCCCTACTCATATGTACAATTTGGGAGAGCCAAAGGTCTTTGTAATTACCATTTTAATAACAAATGATAGAAATTGGGGCTATCACTCAAGTTTGCCAAAACTTGGCTATCAAATGCAGAACTGCACGTATTTCAGTAATTGAATACATACTGTTGGTATAATTATGTTCTGCATTGTGGGAGGAGGACATTTTAAAAACACAATTTAAAATTTTGGTTTCTGAATATAAAATAACCAGAATGTTACCATCCTTTTTTTATCATATTAATAAATCCTTTGTCGTTGCAGAGTAGTGTCTACATTATAAGATAAATAATTCATCAAACAGAGAACAGTACTTTTTTATGTGTTGTGTGAAAGTTTACTCTGCCTCTCACAAATATTTGAACAGTTCACTATTCCCTCTTCTTTTTCTCTTGGCTTCAGAAACACCACACTTCCATGACTTTTTTCCTTACCTCACTGGCTGTTCTTTCTTTTCTTTCTTTTAAAGATTACCGTTTAAAGGTCTTAGGGCTAAGTTGTGAGCATTCTGTCCCTTTTTTAGAGAAATATATTATACCTATAGAAAAGCTTGTAAAACCTGTGAATACAGTTTTAAACACCCATGTAATTACTATCCAGATTAAGAAATAAAATGTTTACACATACTGAAGAAGCACTATTTGTACCCCTCTCATTTATTGTGTTCCCACTCTCCCTGCTCCAAGATAACTGTAGTCTCAAATTTTTGATGATAGTCATGCTTTTGCTTTTCTGCTTTTCCCCTGTGGTTTGGTTTGGTTCTTTTACTACTCATTATGCAGCCCTAAGTGCTAATTTAAAAAATTCTTTTCTCCTATATTTAGAACTTTATCTAAATGGAATCATACTGTTTGTTTTCTTTTGATTCATCCATGTTCACATATGTGGCTATTACTTATTCATTGTCAATACTGTCAAGTGTATAGATTCCCATTGTATGAATATACCACAGTTCGTTTATCTATTCTACTGTTGATAGACATTTGGGTTGTTTTAGTTTGAGGCTATTATGAACAGTGCTGCTGTGAAATTTCCTTGATTACCAATGAGGTTGAACTTACTTTAATTTATTTATTGGCCATTCTCCTTTATGAATTTTCTGTTAATTCTTTTGCCTGTTTTTGTGTTTGGTTTCTTGTCTTTTCTTGTTTATTTGTGGGAATTCTTTATATATCCTAGACACTAGTCCTTTGTTGGTATTATGTGTTGCAAATAATTTCTCTCCGTTTTGGCTTATTGGTTCATTCTCTCCATGGTATTTTTATGTAGTCAAATTTATTTGCCATTTCCTTTATATTTGTGTTTTTGTGTCATGTTTAAGAAATCCTGTATTACTTTGATATTATAAAGATAAATACTTATATTTTAAAGTTGATTGTATTTTAGTAACTTTTTATTGAAATACTTTAAGTTGCAAGAATAGTTCAAAGAATTCCCTTATATCCTTCAGATTCCCCAGTTATTAACATCATGCCACATTTACTTTATCATCTCTCTGTTTATATGTGTGTGTGAGTGTGAGTGTGTGTGTGTGTTGTTGTTGTTTTTTCCTCTGAGTCATTGGAGAATAAGTTGCAAGCATGGTGTCCCTTTTAAATACTCACTGTATATTTTCTAGGAGCAAGGACATTCTTACCTAAATACCGTTATCAAAATCAGGAAATTAACATTCACACAATACTATTATATCTAATCCATAGACCTTTTAAAATTTTTGCCAGTTGTGAAAATAATGTTCTTCATATGAAAATTTTTCTCAGTATCAGGTTAATTTATTTGTCATGTTTCTTGAGAGTCCTTTAATTTGGAACATTTCCTCATTCTTTGTCTTTTATGACCTTTAAAATTTTAGAAGAGTTCAGGGTTGGGTATATAATAGAATTTCTCCCAACATGCATGTCTGGTTTTTTGGCTGAAATAATGTTGTGTCTTTCTCATTTCATCACATCAGGAGACACATAATGCCGCTTTATCCTATTCCTGGTGATATTAACCTTGATCACTTGAGGTGGTTTCTGCCAAATTTCTTCCCTGTAAAGTTACTGTTTTTCTCTTTGTAATTAACAACATATCCTTATAAGGAGGATACATTGAGACTATAAAAATAGCCTGTTTCTTATGACTTTTCACCCTTTAGTTTTAACATCCATTGCTTAAATTAGTTGTTACTGTGGTAGTTGTTGCTGTATTAGTGGTTTGCTAATTCTGTCATTCCTTCTCATTTATTAGCTGGGATTTTATTATAAAGAACTTTTTTCTTACCAACACTCCATTCATTTTTATTACATAAATTCGTGTGAATTTAAGGTTTATAATGTGCTACTTTTATGTATTTATATATTGTAGTATGATTCAGTTGTAGTGATATTTATCACATTACACAGTTTTAGTATAATATTGTCTGTATTATACAGTGCATTAGCTCTCTGTGGCATATTTACTATTCATTGTATTTATTTTTTTGTGTTAATATGAACTTGTAGGTTCTTATTTTATTCTATGGGTAATAATTTCATAGTATCATTTTTCATTTTATGTTCAAACTCTCCCAGATTTGGCCAGTGGCCACTAGCTTCTGTGGCCTTTTGACATACCTTCATCATTGTTTGAACACTTCCTTACTTTCTGGCAGAAGATATTTCAGATCTTCTTTACTTTCCCTGCCTTAACACTGCAGTCAGCTGTTACTCCAATGAGCCCTGGTTCCTTTTAGTAGGAAATAGTATTTGGAAATCAGTATCAAGGCATTATATGTGCTTATTGCTAATAGGGTGTCACTGCTTCTAGGAACTTTAAATGGGCATGACTAGGATATATGTGTATGTGTACTTCATAAATATATTTCTCTGTGTGTGTGCGTGTGTGTGTGTGTGTGTGTTTGCGTTTTTAAAAACCGCAAGTTTTAACTGATAACTCCAATTCCAATTCAGCACCCTTTTTTTCATATTGGTGATTCCCTTCTTCAAGAATGAGAAATCTAGTTTCCATTAGCCTCAACATATTATTTGCTCAATCCTATAATACACAAAAAGTAGTTTCAGAATTAACACATACCATTAACTTGAGGTTAATATATGCATGAGTAGTTTTCTGAGCATTGTTCCATTGGTCTATTTATTTGTCTTTCTTTTTGTCATTACCACAAGTCTCAATATCTGACAGAGTTAAGTCTCTTTACTTATTCTTCAAGAGTATCTTGGCAATTCTTGACCATTTACACTTAGGAATTTTAGGATCAGCTTTTCAAGTCCTCAAAGGGGAAAAAAAGCACTATTAGGGTTTTGATTGGATTATATTGACTTTATAAATCACTTAGAAGATAATTGACACCTTTACAATAGAGTCTTCCAGTCTTTGAATATTGTATATATCTCCATTCATTTGTATATTATTTAGCGTCTTTGAGTAAAGTTTGGTGACTTTTCCCCATAAAGGTTTGCATATGTTTTGTTAGAATTATTCCTAAGAGCCATACTTTTTAGATTCTAATTCTAGACCAGTCTTTATCATCCGTGTAACTTTGGGCAAATTGCTTAACTGCTCTGTACTTTTGTCTCTTTATATGTGAAATGAACATAATAATAGTATTTAACAGGTAAGAGTTGTGAGGAATATTAAATGTGCTAATATACGTAAAGAGTTTAGAATGGTGCCCTGTAAGTTTTAGCCATCACTGTTACTTGGTTTTTAAATTGTTACTAATACACAAATGCAGTGTTGTTGTTTCTTGATTTCATATTCAGCTACCTTGATAAACTCTATTTCTTTCTCTACTCTAATTAATTTTTCTCTTACTTTAGTAAGATGCACTGAACTTCTAAAATTTGCATAGAAATGGAAAAGTATCTAAAATAGTGAAAGGAAATAAATGCAAGGCTTAATATAAACCTGCAGTAGTCAAACCAGTTTGATAGTGTTGAAAGGTTAGATAAATTAATGGAGCAGCATATAGAGTCTAGAAATCAACCCACATGTATGTACTCAGTTGATTTTGAGCAAAATTACCAGTGTAAAAATTCAATAGGGAAAGGAAAATCTTTCAACAAGTAGTTTTGGACAGGTGGTTATCCATATTGGAAAGAAAATAAACATTGATCCGTATCTCACACCATACTGACACATTGACTTGAAATGGATCTTAGACCTCTATGTAAAACTTAAACCTATAAAACTCCTGGAATAAAACATAGGAGAGGGGACTTCTCTGGTGGTCCACTGGTTAAGACTCCGAGCTTCCACTGCAGGGGGCGTGGGTTCGATTCCTGTTCAGGGAACTAAGATCCCATATGCCATGCTGTGTGGCACGGCCAAAACAAAACAAACAAATAAATAAATCTTATATTTAAAAAAAAAACTTAGAAAATCTTTGTAACCTTGGGATATGCAAAAGTTTCTTAGGTAAAACGCAAAAAGCACAAACCATGAAAGGAAATAATTTATATATTGTACGTTCATCAACATTTAAAAGTTTCACTGATTGAAAGGTACCATCAAGAAAACCACAAGGTAAGCTATAGACATTGAAGAAAATATTTGCAACACATATATATAAGACAAATTCGTTATATCAAGTTATATAAAGAACTCTTACAGCTCAGTAATAAGAAAACAAACTATTAAAAAATGGCCAAAAGATTTGACAAGATATTTTACAGAAGATGGTATATGAATGGCAGTAAACACATGAGAAGGTGCTCAGCATCTCTAGTCATCAGGGAAATGGAAATTAAATTACTGTAAGATATTATTACATACCCACTAGAATAGCTAGAGTTTAAAAAGTTTCCTGTACCAAGGATGTGGAGCATCTTTTACTAGCATACTGTGTTGATGGCAATGTAAAATTTAGGAAACTCTTTGGTAAAGAGTTTGCCAGTTACTTAAGTTAAATGTGCACCTACAATATAACCTAGTCATTTACCCAAGAGAAGTGAAAAAGTTAGTGTCCACACAAATACCTGTATGCAAACATTCATAGCAATTCTATTTGTAATGGCCAAAATCTGGAAATATTCTATTACAGGTGAATGGATAAACAAAATGTAGTTTATCGATGTTATGAAGTACTATTCAGCAATAAAAAGGAATAAATCGTTAAGGACAACAGGATTATGTTGAATGAAAGAAGCCAGGCAAAACATTATTATGAATGAAAGAAACCATATAAAAAAGAACACCTGGTATATGATTCTGTTTATATATAATTCTATAAAATGCAAACTAATCTTTAGTGACAGAAAGCAGATCAGTTGCCTTTTGTACTTGTACAGTTTATTGCATGTAAATTAGAAAAGAGAAATAAGTCATATCATTTCAGTCTAATGCTGACAACCCTCCAAAGGCTCCCATTTTTTTCAGAGTATTAAATGCCCACATCCTTACATTGGATTGCAATCCCTATACCATCCACTTCAATTTTACTCTTTTGACATATCTCCTTTGATGTTCTTCCCTTGCTCCTTTTGCCCACCAAACTGACATCCCTCTAAAGCATGTTAGGTATGTTCCTACCTCCAAATTGTTCCCACTAGTTATTCCTTCTTCCTGGAGGGCTTTTCTCCCAGATATCCTCAGATTTTGCTCCTGCTGCCTTCTTTGACCTACCCTGACCAACCTTCTCTCAGTACTCCTGATTCTTTCTGTTCTATGTTTTTAGTAGTATTTATCACCTTCTTATGTATGCAGTTAACTTATTTACTGTGTTTATTGTTTATTTCTGTTTTCATCAGTCGAAATAAGCTTCACCAAGGTAGTTTTTTTTCTTCTCTAGTTTGTGCCTGACACAAAATAGACACAAAAAATATTTGTTGAATTAATGTTTATTTATTATTTGGTTTTTTCCACTACTGTTTTCGAAGTTTAACACTGTTTTGTATTTTCATCTAGGATTTTTAACTTTCATACTTATTTTACCAAAATATAGAGTTAATTGATACCTGTAATCTTTTCTTATATAATATAAGAACTTTAGGACACTTTAACTCCTTTTACCTTCTCTTACCTCCTCCTAACTCAAGATATTATTATGTTTAAAACTTTTTAGATTTTAACATTTCAATTTGTTAATTATTTTATACAATCAATATTCATTTAGATTAAGCCATATATAACTCTCTTAAGGCCTTGCATTTCTTCTTGCAACTCAGATATGCCATCTGGGATTGCTTACCTTCTGCCGGAAGGATATCCTTTATTATTCTCTTAAGGGGAAGGTCTATGTTAACATGTTTGAAGTGTTCATTTCCCCAGAAATGTCTTTATTTTGTTGTCAGTTTTAAAAGATATATAGAGTTCTAGGTTGACAGGTTTTTTTTGTTTTGTTTTGTTTTTCCAATGTATTAGAGAAATCAGTACACAATAGTCTGGTTTTCATTGTTGCTCTTAGAAGGTCAGCTGTCAACCTAATTACTGCTGTTTTCTCTCTGGCTATTCTTTAGATTTTTTTTTTTCATCTTTGATGTCTACAGTTTCAGTATGATGTGTCTGTTTAAGGATTTATTTTTTCTACCTGGAGCTCAAAAAGCTTCTTGATTTGGTGGATTGTTGTCTTTTACTGGTACTAGAAATGATCTTCTCATATATTTCTCCTTCACACTGTTTCTTTTCTTACTTTCTGGAATTTTGATTAGACCTGTTATACTCTCTTACTCTGAGTATCTCAAACTTTCTTTCACATTTTCTATTTCTTTATCTCTCTGAGCTGCATCCTAAGTAATTCCTTAGGGACTTCCATTTTACTAATGGTCTCTTCACCTTTGTCTAATCTGTTGTTAAATTTGTCTGATAATTTTAGATTTCAATAGTTGTGCTTTTTATTTCTAGAAATTTTATTGATACTTGGTTCTTTTTTTTTTTTTAAGTATCTTCCCTACAGATATTTTTCAGTATGGCTTTTATTTCTTAAAACATACTATTTAAAAATCAAATCAAATCAAATCTGATAATTCCAATGTCTGAAATCTTTGCAATTATTTTTTTGCAATTAGATATTTCTTTTTCTACTTTTTTTCTTTTTGAGTTACTCAAAAAGTTTACTCTGCTACTGTACCAGCATTTTTGAAAAACAAAATAGTTGTGCTTTTTTTACATAGTACATACTCTTTGTAATATTTTAAATGGCTCTGTATTTTGTCTAGTGACTCATAATTTATATAATAATTCTTCAATTTAGACATTAAGCTTGTTTCTTTAGGGCTTTGCTATTATAAATAAGGCTGATAAACTGATTTCATAGGTAAAAATGTTATCTCTTCATTTGTATTACCTTAATTGCTGTTGTGGTAGTACCTTTTCCAAATGTAAAATATGTATTCTTAGTTATGCGAATCTTAAACCTTTTTCTTAAAAGTTTGTGTAAACCATTGCCTAACTGGTTACTTTGCTAAAATGTTTCTGTTTCTGCTTATTTGAGGAATGTAGATTTACAGAAACTTTGCAAATGATTCTTTTGTCAAGTATTAACAAATGTTCTTGTTAATCATATTTTACTTGGAAACAATTATTTAAAATTTGGCCCTGGTAATTGTTTGCCAATTCTTTCATTTATTGCTATTTAATGTTCAGTGAGTGTTATCTCAAGAATTTTCCTCATTTCTCTAAAACCTACTACAGGTCTTCTGCCTCATACCCCCCACCCCATAGCCATTTGTATTAGTCTCTTTGTTTTGTTTTAAAAGTAGGTCCCTTGCCCTTCCCACAAATCTCAGTGGTTTACAGCAATTAACATTTATTCCTCTCACATGACTGACACTTAATCAGCTGCAAATCAGCTTTTGCAAACTTCCTTCACATGTCTTTTTGATGGAGGGCCCAGGCTGAAGGTGTCACTACATTTGAGACATGGCATTCTTGTGGCAGAGAGTAAAAAATAAGAGAGCTGGTGTAAACCCATAATGCCTCTTAAAGCTTCTGCATAGAGGCAGTTTATGTCCTGTTTGTCCGTGTGTTCCTATCACATGACTGAGTGCGGTGGGTGTTGCATAGAAATGTATGCTTCTCCCACAGGAGACACTGCAAGTCACATGACTGACCAGAGTTACATGGAAGGGTCAAGTGAATACTTGGCAACAGTAATACAATCTACAGTATCTCTTCTTATTTTTAAAAAATATATCTTAAAATTTATTTATTTATGGCTGCGCTGGGTCTTCGTTGCTGCGCGCGGGCTTTCTCTAGTTGCGGTGAGCAGAGGCTACTCTTCGTTGCAGTCCATGGGCTTCTCATGGCGGTGCCTTCTCTTTTTGCGGAGCACGAGCTCTAGGCGCTTGGGCTTCAGTAGTTGTGGCTTGGAGGCTCTAGAGCGCAGGCTCGGTAGTTGTGGCGCATGGGCTTAGTTGCTCCGCGGCATGTGAGATCTTCCTGGACCAGGGCTCGAACCCGTGTCCCCTGCATTGGCAGGTAGATTCTTAACTACTGCACCACCAGGGAATCCCTACCATATCTCTTCCTATGTTTAATTTTCTAGTGTAAATTTTCGCGATAACTTATACCTGTACTGAACCCTCTCTGATAAGTCTTCCTTTATGCCTTAAGTATAGTTATTTCTGTTATGAAAGTGAATCATTTTACCTATCTTTTTTTTTTAACTTTTTACTTTATATTGGAGTATAGTTAATTAACAGTGTTTTGTTAGTTTCCGGTGTACAGCAAAGTGATTCAGTTATACATGTACATGTATCTATTCTTCTCAAATTCTTTTCCCATTTAGGTTGTTACATAATACTGAACAGAGTTCCCTGTGCTATACAATAGGTCCATGTTGGTTATGCATTTTAAATATAGCAGTGTGTACATGTCAATCCCAAATTCACTAATTATCCCTCCCCCCCTCCCTTCCCCACTGGTAGCCGTAAGTTCATTCTCTAAGTCTGTGAGTCTGTTTCTGTTTTCATTTTACCTATGATCTTGAGCCTACTTGAATGTAAGTTTAGCAAGGGCAGAGATTCTTGTCTGCTTTATTCATTGCTTCCTCAGCACTAGAAGAATGCTTGCCTCCTAATGTGCTTTCAATAAATATATGTTTCCCTTCTTATTTCATCACTCTGTCAGTTATTCTCATTATCTGTGTCTTCATTTATTGTTGGTTCTCTCTGCTAGCTCTGTCCCTGAAGTCTCTCAATGACTGTATTTTCTTGAATTATTTTAATCACAGCTACATATTTAATAAATTCTGTTAAATAATTATCTTAAATGAAGAGAATAAACTTATATGATCTTTTAACTCCTCTGGAAAATGTAGCCTACATACTTCCTCCTATAAATATGCATATCAGCCTATCATTAGGGTAAAAAACCCCAAAACCTTCCCTTTGACTCTTACAGTCTAGCTTCTCACTGTTGCTCTAAGACTATTGTTTACCTTTTACATTTCTCACTCTCTTTGACTTTTATGGAAGGCCCCCTCCCCTAAAACTCTATGTCTCTAGATCCTGAGGGACTATAATTCATTATAATTCACTGTTTTGTTTTGCTTTCTAAGGTTTTTCTCTTTTCCTTAGAATGTTCCTCTTCCTTCCTCTACCACTTAAGTGTACTAATACTCCCAGGTTCTATTTTTAGCTTTCTTCATTTCTTGCCTTGTGCCCTTTTTAGCGGAGCTCTCATTCATATGGCTTTCACACTTATTTCTATATAGATGATTTACAAATCTGTGTCTTGTAATAGTTAGAAATTCTGAGTTTGCCCCCTCATTTCCACTTGTGGCATTCCCATTTGAGTTTCTCACTATCACCTCAACCTTAACTTGTCCCAAACCAAATTGTTTTCCTACTAGTACTGACTCCTCCATTGGAACTAACTCTTGTTTTTATTGATGGTTCACAGTCGCCAGGCTTCTAAAAGGAGAGGGAATACCAGCTTTTGTTTAGCATCCAGTGCACACTACTAAGCACTGCTTTTCACTTACTGAATGTCCAGCTCAAGTTTTACCTCCTGAGAGACCTTCAAACAGTCACAGTAATCCTTTGCAATCCCTTCTTCTTAGACCACTTACAGTATATTTGTATTTAAACCCATATATCCTCAGCCTGTGAATCTCCTGTAATTCATACTTTTAGTTTGTAAAGCCTCTCAAAGGCAAGGATTTTTATTTCATACTTCTTTTTGTCAGCACAGTACCCCCCAGGTACAGTACAATTTAATAAGTATTTGATAATTTTTGCATAGAAACAATGCTCTAAATAAGGACAAGAATATCAACTTAAATAACAAAACTAAATAAACTAAAACTAAGTAGCAAACTAATAACTCAAAATTAAATAATATTTTAGCTGTACTCTTGAACCTTGAACCCAGTTGAAAGGGGTTAGCCTCTGAAAGTGGCAGAGGCTCTTTACTTACCATTAAGGATCACCTGTTGAACAAATCTTTACTCTGTAACAGAATCTCTTTATCAGTAATACACCTTCATATAGCCATTTTATATTGCTATAACCATATTTATAGAAGGTAGTATATTTATTTTAGCTTCTCTTCCCCGTTAGGTGCACCAGGAATAATTTCCTCACCATATGCAGGGGCTGCTGGATTTGCCCCAGCCATTGGATTTCCTCAAGCTACAGGTGACTAACTCTAAAGTTGAATTTGAAATGATTTCTTAATGATGGTCTATATTTTCCAGGAACTTATCAAAATGAAAAGTATTACCATATTTGAAGGATTTATAATAAAAGCATTAGGTGTTTCAGTCATAGAAGTGGCTCATGTACAATATATGATGCACAGCTTCCTTGTGTTTATAAATAATTCTCTCTGGTTCCATTCTCAACTCCAAAATTCCCTTATATATTCTGCATCATTTGTACTTGCCATTGGCACAGATAACTATAGGTTGACTATATTAATAATCTCTGATTTGCCTTTTTGGTTATTATACAAAATATATGAACTGCTTGCTTATAAGCTTATCAATTACATGTTAAACAGACTTGTGTGTTATTTATCTTTGTGTCCTTAAATGCCTTTGATGGCATTTAATACATAGTATGCAGTCAGCAAACATTTGAATTAATAAACATTTACTGTTAAACTTATTTGTAAATCCTCTTTTTTTGTTTTTTTGATTAATGGGTTTAGAAGATTACCGTAGAGGGTATGCATGCTGTTTTATTTCAGGAAAAAAATATATTTTTTTCTTTAAGTAATAGAAATAATTAAGAGATAGCAATCGGTTAATACTTTGATAATGGCTCTCTGACTCTTTTCCAAATAGTAAACAAAATGAATTTGATCATAACTTAAGGAGGAGAAAAAATACTTTATGATTTTATTGCTGGTGCTTAAAGAATACACTTGAGGTTGGTGATTAGAAAGAAGAGTGGCTTAGTGTTAAGCCTAGTCTACACAGTACCTTTTTACAGCTTCCAGGTGATTTATGAATATAACTATTTTAAATTGCAACATAGTTGCTTTCTGGCAATAATCTTTGTATCCTGCCTTTCTAATTCTGGGAATTTTAACTGCTCTCTTCACTGGAGAGGATGAAGTTAACTAAAAAGAAAAGAGTGATTTAAAAGGTTGAGGTTCATTTAAGTTTTAGGTTTTTGGTGGTTTTAAGACATCTTAACGTATGTTTAATTAAGTGAGTAATTCTACCTATCCCATTAAAATGAAGGCATTATACATTGTTTTTATGTGTTTGAAGCTCCCAAAAGTTTAATTTTTATACATTTGGAGGTAGTGATATATGGTTTCCCTCATTTTAGTTATTTCTTTCTACACACTGTATGTATAAAACACTGTATTAGATGTTAAGAAAGAGAAAAAATGTGTAAAGAGGGCTCCTGAGTTGATAAGACTTTTAAGGTGTAGCAGGGGGATGTACATATACACATACACACATGTATGTACCCTACAGTGTAGCTAAGGTGTAGTGTTGGCGGTATATAATAGACTTAAGGAAGTTATTCAAAAGTTGCAGGGGCATGGGAAGAGGTCATGCAAAAGACTATTGAGTATAGATTTCATGGAAAAGCATCCACCCTAAGAAGGTGATGTGCACGGTTTTAAAATTCAGCAAGATGATGGTAATAATAACTTTCCTTAGATTGTCAAGCGGAATAGTATGATTGTAAACTATATTGCAATTTAATTACATGATTTGTGATAAACTGGCCAGACTCTGTCTATTATAAGGAATTTTGAGCTTAAAGGATCAATAAATTAAATAACTGGTTTATTTTATATCAACTAGAGATTTTATCTTAGATAATTTTTAAGCTGAGAATACAAATAGTGGGACATTCTGAGGAAGTGTAGTGTTTTAGGTATAGTATATAGTGTCAATATTCCAGTATTGTAGAACTTTCAGTAGTTCTGAAATATCTGGGGGAGTAGAGAGCTCTGAAAATTCTTGCTGCAAAAGAATATTGAATCCTATAAATTTGTTCTTGATGGTAATAATGTTTTGCAAGGTTACAAAATGTTTTTTCCCCATGCAGAATGTATGTATACAATTTACCTGTTTTAGGTATACAACTCAGTGATTTTTAATAAATTTACAGAGTTGTGCAGCCATTACCACAGTCCAATTTTAGAACATGCATTACTACCTAGCATGCACATATGTGACTTCTGCTGAAGGACTTTTTACAAAAATATGTATCTGGTTTTATGGTAGAAGTCAATATGAAAATAACATCTACTTTAGAGAAATGTGCTGGAATATATTTGTTTTAAGAAATAGAAGGAGTACTTGTAGTTATAGACCCTTTGAAAAACCTAATGGCTTTAAGGCCAGTGAATTTGGTTGCTATGCAAAGCACTGTATAAATAATAAAGTACTAAGTATGATAGCATCAACGAATAAAGCGCTCTACTTCCAGACAGACTCTGGAGGGCAGAAAACTGACCTTTGTTATCCTTATGGTAGCTTTGAAACATTTTCTTCTCTACTTTTGCTTTTGTCTTCATTTATTTACTTAAGTTGTATTAAGTGTTGTAATTCTCCAGATAACTAGAATATGAAATGCTTTTGATGTTTTGAAAAGGTCTGTCAGTCCCAGCTGGACTAGGTCCCGGAGCTCTTGGTCCTCTCGCAATCACCTCCTCTGCCGTCACTGGAAGGATGGCCATTCCTGGGGCTGGTGGTATACCGGGAAATTCTGTTCTACTTGTCACCAATCTTAATCCTGATGTGAGTTGAAAAGTATTATATGTAAAAAGTCTTTCAGGAGGAGGTATTGTAGCTTCTGACCTAGAGTTAAATTCAATGAAAATGTTTATTTTAAGAATTTTTATTAAAATTCATCACTAGTATATACAGAAGCAGCATGTAAAAAGTCAGTGCTTTGAACAAGTAAACTTACTTAAAACTTTTACTTAGACACTGATATTTTGTGTTATCCTTTTCAAACAGCTTATTACACCACATGGACTTTTTATCCTATTTGGTAAGTAATTTTTGTTGTTGTTGTTTTTTATATTATCTATGATGTGAATTGAGCATATTGCATCATTCAGTAATACTTATTACTGCTGTGTGCCTACTAGTGTGTTTGACACTGAGGATAGAATAGCAGGGAAGACAGTAAGTGATTACAGTTACAACAAAATTTTATAAAAAGGGAAATAGAGACTGTAATAGGAACATACAGCTAGGAGACCTAACCTAGCTGAGGGAATCAAAGATGATGTACCATTAGAAATGATAGTTAAGCTGACTTGTGAAAAATGAGGACACATTAGCCAGGCAGAAAGGGAGGGCAAATGTCCTTTCACAGATAGTAGCAGTGAGAGACAGAACTCGTGTAACATAGAAATGAAGGAAGCTCAATGAAGAGTGTAAGGGAGAGACATGTTGAAGCTGGGCAGATGGATAGGGGCAAGGTCATTAAGAGCTTATAAGCTATATTAAAGAACTTCGTTTTTAACTTAAGAACAGTGGGAATCCATTGACTAGTTTTAAACAGGAGAGAGGCATAATGAGATGTTGATTATAAAAATAATCCCCTAACTTTCCAATAGTGTGCCTCTCAGTTAAAAAAAATATTTAGCCAGGTACTCCTAATCTATATATGATTAATTATTCATAAATTTCATCCATCTTTTACTATACTCTTTAGTATAATATGTACAAACAAATATAAGAGCAATGAAGTAATATTTTAAAGATTTTTCTTATGACACTTTTAAAAATAAAAATCTATTAACATTTAGTGAGAAGTATGATTTAATATGCTTCATTATTTTCAAAAACCTTTTTCATTTTGGTTCAGTATCCCACGAACTGATTCTAAATTCACTTTATTTTCGTACTTGATCTTAATGGTTGTCATAAATGAAAAAGATACCTCATAAAGATATGCAAGGGAATCCTCTGGCGGTCCAGTGGTTAGGACTCAGTGCTTTCACTGCCAGGTCCCAAGTTCAGTCCCTGGTCTGGGAACTGAGAATCCCGCAAGCTGCGTGGGCACGGCCAAAAAAAAAAAAAAAAAAAAATAGGTGATTTGAATGGAAGTGTTTCATTGTTGCTGTACTAAATAATTATGATACTAATTTTTCAGTCTAATCCACTAAATTTTGTTGTACTTTACCTAGAAAAGTTCCATTTTTCCTCTTGTTAAATTAGTTGATCTTGAAAACTGTTAACATTAGCATAATGGGGTTAAAACTCACTCTTCATGTGGAAGAATTTTTAAGAGGATGGAAAATTGTTTCAAATTTTTTGAGTGGGTAATAGGTTTTTTTGTTTTGTTTTGTTTTGTTTGCGGTACGCAGGCCTCTTAGTGTTGTGGCCTCTCCCGTTGTGGAGCACAGGCTCCGGACGCGCAGGCTCAGCAGCCATGGCTCACAGGCCCAGCCGCTCCGCGGCATGTGGGATCTTCCCGGACCGGGGCACGAACCCGCGTCGCCTGCATTGGCAGGCGGACTCTCAACCACTGTGCCACCAGGGAAGCCCGGCAATAGGTTTTTTTAACAGCGTTTTTGAGATATAATTTACAGCCATTACAATTCTCTGACTTCAGATGTACAGCTCAGTGATTTTTAGTAAATTTATAGAGTTGTGCAGCCATTACCACAGTCCAATTTTAGAATATCTCTATCAGCCCACAGAGAAACATTATACTCATTTGCAGTTGCTGTAAAAGTTTTTATTCAGGACACATTTATGTAATTTTCATTAACAAAATCATTTATTAATGCTAAATGTTCATGTCTCTTTAATAGCCAGAGCACATTTCTTTCCAAAAGTAGTTAATTTCTCACTCATTTAGAAAAATATCACCCTCAGCTTAAAGAACAAATTGTGTGTTATTTTTTACAGAGTATCTATTTCAGCCACTTGTCATTTCTGAAAAGGGCAGCAAATTTGGAATACTTGTCTTTTTTTTTTTTTAATTTTAAAACTACCATTCATCTCTTAAGTTTAGTTGCTCTTAGGGGCTTGCCCACAAGATAACCAATACTCCTTTGTGTGCCTTGAAGATTGTCATAGTCATTCTCTCATCCTATTACAAAGTATGGTAATGATGCTACTGTTTAAAGATCTTATTTTTATGATATTGGTGATACCCTGTTCCACATAAATTGCAATATATTTTAATACACTAAATTTTAAAAATGAGAGAATGCCCTTCATATTGTAGAAACTTCTGTATATAATTTCTTCTATATGTTGAAAATTAGTAAAATGTAGTTTTTCATACTGGTTTATATAAACAAATCAGTACAAGTAAAAGTTTATTTTCCTCCCACACCCCAGTGAATCATTTTGCCTGCTTTTGGGGATGTGGGACCCACTTTGGGGAACACTAGCATAGAAAAAATGGATGTAATGAGATCAGTTAGGAGGCTATGATGATAGTCCAGATGTGAATTGGTGATAATAGGTTTGATGGTAGTGAGGATGGGAAGAAGTGGACAAATGTGAGAGATATTTAGGCCATAGAATCAATGAGTGCTGGTAGTTGACTGGATGTGTAAGTGTCTAAGGAAAGGGGTAAGTCAAAAGATGACTCCCAGATGTCTGACTGGAGCAAATATGTGCATGATGGTACTGTTTATCAACAGAGTTAGTGAACACAGGAGGGTGCAGGAAAGAGCAGGTGAATCAATTGAAGTGTTTATGGGACATCCAGGTGAACGGGGGTACTAGATTAATAAATCTGGAACATAGAAGAGATTACAAATTTGGGAGCATTTGTATGAAATTGCCCAGGGAAAGCATATAGTATGAGAAAAGAAGCTTTCTTTAAATATATTAGTAAAGTTAATTGAACATTACACAATCAGCATTAAAAAATTGTTTTGTTTTGTCTTTTTAATTAGGAGTATATGGTGATGTACATCGAGTGAAGATAATGTTTAATAAGAAAGAAAATGCATTGGTTCAGATGGCAGATGCAAATCAAGCTCAGCTAGGTACTAACGATTAATAATAATAATGATAACCTGCCCCTTTTGTATGTGAATTTTCCTATAAAATAAACTTATGGCTAGTAGGAAGAGTACCTTCTTATGTTAATATCTCCATTATTATTTGGATCTGCTTATATTTTAAGATTTTAAAATATTTATTATTCTTTGAAGTTCATTTATCTATTTGAATATATTGTTGATGTTTAGAGCTTTGACTCTAGGGTTTTTCCATTAGCTTTAAACTAATAAACATGACTTGTTTTCTTTCATTTTATTTGTTTGTTTGCTTATTTATTTTCCTTTCAAATTAAGTTTTCTAGAACTGTTGCATGGCATAACAGTTTGGGAATACTTCATAATGATGGTTCAAGAAAGTGTCATTCTACAATCTCACCGTTTATTATTATAGTGGCTGTTGAAATATTATTACTCAGATTTTTTATTAAAAAAGCTTTACTTGGGATTAAAAATAGATAGCTAGTGGGAAGCAGCCACATAGCACAGGGAGATCAGCTTGGTGCTTTGTGACCACCTAGAGGGGTGGGATAGGGAGGGTGGGAAAGAGACACAAGAGGGAGGAGACATGGGGATATATGTATAGTATAGCTGATTCACTTTTGTTATACAGCAGAAACTAACACACTGTTGTAAAGCAGTTATACTCCAATAAAGATGTTTAAAAAAAATTTACTTGAGATTAAACTAATTTATTCAATAATCATTTCCTGAACATGTGGTATGTTTCAGGCATTCTGGAACTTCCTAGCACTCTGCTAGGAAAATAGTTACTTTTTGTTGTATTGCTTTTCTTTCATTACAGAAAAACAGAGTCATTTAATACATTTTCGTATATAAGAGTTTTTAAATTTAAAACCATTTTTAAGCCCTCAAACTGACAGTATAATTTTTTAAATGACTAAATAAAAAGAATTATGATAGACAGTTTTACAGAGACTATCTTAGTACCCAGACTTTCCTTATTTTCTTCTTATGCACCAGCAATGAACCATCTGAGTGGTCAGAGACTTTATGGGAAAGTGCTTCGTGCTACACTGTCCAAACATCAAGCAGTTCAGCTTCCTCGAGAGGGACAAGAAGACCAAGGTCTGACTAAGGATTTTAGCAATAGTCCTTTGCATCGCTTTAAAAAGCCTGGCTCTAAAAACTTCCAGAATATTTTTCCACCATCAGCTACTCTGCATCTTTCCAACATCCCGTATGTATCTAATTAGTTACTATTCATTTAGATGATTAATAATCTACAGTATATGGTTTGGGGAGGTAAAAACTGAAATTATTCTAACGTAGCAGTTGTCCTATTCACTAATTTCTCGTAAGATGATTTATTTGCCATCATGTCTTAAGAAGTTTAACCATACACTATGAAAGTGAAAGATAGCAATGTTTTAAATTTTTCTTTCCAAACAGAGAATTAGCACCTGTTAACTTTCAGTTATAGAATGGCAAAAATCTGTGCAGAAATATTCCACTGGTTATACTTGTTCATCCTTTTGTATAAGTAAAGACCCTTTAGTGACCAGCACAGCAAAATCAAATAATTTATGTATCTAAGAATTTGGTAAAACTGAATTCTCTATTTTTTACCTACAAGCTGCAAAGCCATATATATATCTAAAAGCTAAAAATTTTCTTGTAACCACTCTGTATTTAACCAGTGTTGTAGCAGACTTGTTCTTTAGTCATCATCTAACTTAGAGATCGACAAACTATAGCCTATGGTCCAAATCCGTCTGTTTTTGTAAGGCCCATGATCTAAGATTGGTTTTTACATTTTCAAGTGGTTACGGAAAAACAAAAGAAAAATTTTTTGTGATTTGAGAAAATTACATAAAATTAAAATTTCACCTTCCATAAATGAAGTTTCATGGAACACAACCACATTTATTCATTTATGTATTAGCTATAGCTGCTTTTGAGCTATAACCACAAAGCTGAATAGTTACAGCAGAGGCTGTATGGCCATCAGAGCCTAAGAAATTTACTGTAGGGCCCTTTATAGAAAGCACCTGGCAACCCCAGTTTTAATTCTTGAAATCCTTGACGTACAAAGGGGGCTGTGTTGGGTCTTCGTTGCTGTGCACGAGCTTTCTCTAGTTGTGGCGAGCAGGGGCTGCTGTTTGTTGCAGTGTGCGGGCTTCTCATTGCAGTGGCTTCTGTTTGTGGCAGAGTGTGGGCCCAGTAGTTGTGGTACATGGGCTTAGTTGCTCAGCGGCATGTGGGGTCTTCCCAGACCAGGGCTTGAACCTGTGTCCCCTGCATTGGCAGGCGGATTCTTAACCACTGCGCCACCAGGGAAGTCCCAAGTTGGCAGTTTTATATAACTTAATCTAATACATGAAGAGGGATAAGCTTTGGGAAGGAAGGGTAAAAGCTGTGGGGTATAGTTGTGTGCGAGCACCTGTGTGAAAAGTTAAAGACTGAGGGAATGGAGAAGGGTACATTACTGGAATATTTCTGAGAATGAGAATGGGATTTGAATAGGAAGAGAAAATAATTATTCAAAATGCTGTTGAATACCCAGGCTCCTAGCTAGTCTCCAATTAGGCTATATGGAGAAACCTTGAATCCGAATTGGGCAATGGCTCAAACCTCATGCCAACCAGGCAACTGGAAGAGTCACTTGAGAAAAAAATCTAGAAATTTAGCACCTCATCACTACAGAGTCAGGGAGAGAGGCAACATATTTAAATACTAAAGCAGGCTCCCTCTTAAGTACATTTATCCAGGAGCTGGTCTCAAGTTGCATCGTAGGTAGAAGAGAGAAAAGACGTTAATACTTTTTTTAACCATCTGCCAAGTCTGGGCACTGTGCTGGTGTTTTACGTGTGTTACCTCATTTAATCTCCATAATAACCTTCTTTTAAAATTGTGGTTAAATACATAACCTAAGTTTTACCATTTTAACCGTTTTTGAGTGTACGTTCACATTAAGTACATTCATAGTGTGCAACCATCACTTATATCCATCTGCGGATCCTTGTCATCATCTCAGACTGAACCTCTGGACCCATTAAACAGTATCTCCTCGTTTCTCTCTACCCCCAGTCCCTGGTAACCACTATTCTACGTTCTGTCTCTAGCAATTTATCCATAATAACATTTGGAGTAAAGGTCATTAGTTTCATTTTAACAATGAAAGTGAGAGGCTCAGATTAAGTAACTTAAGAGTGACATACCAGGTGAATGAAAAATAGAATGTGAACTTATATCTGTCTCCTTGCAGAGCCAATTATTGTTCTATAACAGCCTCCTTGCTGGGAGTTGTGAGATGAGGAAGAGTCTGCTTTTAGTCAGTTGATTCTCATGTGATAGACCACTGTATTAGTTATCTACTGCTGCGTAATAGATCACCCCAAAACTTAACAGCTTAACACAATAGTAGATGTTCATTATCTCAAACTGTTACTGTAAGTCAGGAATCCAGAAGTGGCTTAGCTGGGTGGTTTTGGCTGAATCTCTCATAAGGTTGCATCTGAAGGCTTAACTGGGGATAGAAAATCCACTTCCAAAGTGGCTCACCATATACTTAGTTGTTGACAGGAGGAGCTGTCAACTTGTGGCTCCTTGCCACAAGGAGCTCTCCATAGGGCTGCTGATCGTCCACGTGAAATAGCAGCTGGTTTCTTCCAAAGCTAGTGATTCAAGAGAGGGCAAGGTGGAAATTGCAGTGTCTCTCAGCCTCAGAAGTCACGTGTGTCATATCTACAATACCCTGAGGGTTACAGAGGACATTCTTATTAGATATGGGAGGGGAGTACCAAAAGTGTGAATACTAGGAGGCAAGAGTAGTTGGGGGCTATCTTAGAACCTGGTTACCACATACACATGTTCATAATTACCCTGAAAGTAATTGAAAAGCTACTGGCCTAGTAGTGGAAAACGCTGGACCATAGAAGACAAGTCAGAGCTAGGGAAGTATCTTTGGAAGTACTAGAGTTAATTGTGGGTAATAATCCCATTGAAAGAATAAATATAGAAAGATTTTCTTGTTCTTTATATACTGCCCATGTCCTGTGCAAAAGATATAAGACAAAATTCCATCGTTTGAGAACATGTTTGCATCAACCTTGAACATCTTTCAGGGCACTTGCAAATCATGTCTTCATTGCGTGGCTTTATGCTCTTTGAAATGTGAAAATTCTGGAGACTTGATGATTTCAGGAGTTAATCTTTGCATCATTTAAAAATTAGGGATAAGATAGTTGACTCTCTCTGTAATGTTTTCACAGCCCCTCTGTTACAGTAGACGATCTGAAGAACCTTTTCACGGAAGCCGGATGTTCAGTGAAGGCTTTTAAATTCTTTCAGTAAGTCCATGCTTTTAAGAAATACATTAACATTATTTAATATGATCTGCAAATGTTTAAGGTAGTTTAATGAAGTCTTCTAGGTCTGGGGAAGAGGTTTGTAGGCAAAATTAATTCTATATGCTTTTTCTATTTCTTCTACCATTTTCAGGAAAGATCGCAAAATGGCACTCATTCAGTTGGGATCTGTGGAAGAAGCAATCCAGGCTCTCATTGAACTTCATAACCATGACCTTGGAGAAAATCACCACCTCAGAGTTTCCTTCTCAAAATCTACAATCTAACTTTTCTGTGAATTTTTCTCCTAAGACTGGACCATAATTTTAGTAAAACCCTTCAGACATAGACTGAAGCAGCTCAAGACCAATTCTGCCTCTTTCACAAAAATAACTCTTCCTGAGTTTGATATTCAAGTATATTCAAAAAATCATGGGATGTTCTCTTTTCCCTTAAACCCTCTGCCAATACGTCACCAGAGGCGTGTTTTTCCTTTGTCCCATAGTTTCTAAAATGAAAATAATCTTCAGGAAAAAAGAATCAGGAAAAAAATTTTTTTCAATAATTTAATTCCCTATATTAAATTGGATTTCAAGAGGATGGTCTTTCTTTTCGTTTGGGTCCAGATCAGCCTTATACAACATTTCTAAACTCCTTTGTACTTTGAAAAATTTAAACATACAGACTTTTAAAATTACTTGACATAAGTAATTTAAATTACCTACAACCAAGATTTTAACTGTATGACTCAGAAGTTTGACTCCTCTAGAAAACTGTGTTCCCTTATAAGTTACATCAGTTATTTGGCATATACTGATACTTACTATACATAAACAAATTGGGTTGTATTGGAAGCAAATTTATAAATCTGCGTGTTTTCTTTCACTTTTTTTTTCCACTGTAAGACACTCCTTTGCATATCTTTAACTTTTTAAGACTATTTGGAGAATGAAGTGTCTCAACTGTCTCCAGGGAAATTAAGTGGAATCCAACCAGGATCTATTAAGATGTCAGAATAATTAATAATTTTATTAGGAAAAAACATGTTTTAAATTTCAAAATGACACTTGCCGAATAATATAATATGATCTTGGAAAATTTAAAAAGAAAAATAATCCTACTTATAAACTACTTTTTTATAGTTGTTTTCAGAAAAAAGTTTACAGTCTTAAGGAAAATATTCAGGTCTATCATATGGTTTGACAGATTTTTTAAAAGTTATTTTTGGTAAAGTCTTCTTTTAGAAAAAAATCAATCTCAAGGGTTTTTTGTACCACTATAATCTCTAATACTTATTCAGAATTACTGTGTATTTACTTAATTTCCTATTATGTGCCTTATTATGTGCTTATGATATAATAGGTTAGACTTTAAGTATCTTGAAAGCTATATCGTGGGCTTGGTGAGCATTTGTTTTTTCTTTCCCTGTTTTGGTAAGGATTTTAAAGTTTTTTTCATTGCAATTTTAAGTGATTTTCAATAACTACTAGTTTCTATTCAAATTTTTTGGTGCTTTGGTGTAGAGATGGGGTGAGGAAGGGTTAAACGGTTTGGGGAATAACTCAGTGCACACCTGTAGGCCTCTTCATATTGTGACCAATAGTGGTCATTGCCAGTTATAGCATACCAATTTGGGGCTATAACATGCAGTCTCAGTTCTGGATCTTGTCTGATCTTTATCACCCATTAGAATTTGTCTCAGGATTACTTGGTTTTTGTCATATACTCGTGAGAACTTGCTTTTCTTTGTTAATGTAACTTCATTACTGAGTGCCCACATATATGGAGTATGAGAAGGTGGATTCTTTCTCATACTTTGTCCCTCTTTTTAGTTGAATGTGAGAGTACATTTTAATGTTGCTTCAGTGATTGTATAATGTAAAATTGTTTCTTTTTAGTTAGATACTTTGCTTTTGTTAATTCCTTCAGTGCTTGATTGGATTTTTTTAAAGCAGAATTTGTTAAAAGGGTCATTTTTGTCCACCCCTTTTACACTTTTCAGATTCTCAGAGTGGTTCATCTCACCTTTTAAAAGAATATCTCAATTTCTTTGCTATATTCCAGCCATTAATTTGAACACAGGAAGAAATTTTATAAAAAATTGGAGACTACAAAAGATAATTGTTAAAAAGCAGAATTCACTCAACGCTGAGCAACAATTAGTTGTTAGAATACAAAGGAGGACACTATATTGAGATCTTTCAAAAGGATCAATTTTACTATTGGCTGATAGGTATAATCATTTATCTAATTTTTATTTTTTTCACTTATGGAATATATTTTTACCAAAACACTGAGTAAGAGGGAAGGGGAAAAAACGACTTCTTTAAGAAATCTCCCCAAATTGCTTCATTTTTTTCCTTCCATACAGGCACTATTATAATTTTCAGTGGCATGTTAAATTGGTTTTTTTTTAGTTAGGAATTACTGTGTAGTTTTAATTCATGATTCCTATAACAGTCAGTGTAAGTGTAGCAGAAGTGTAGCAGAAGGGAGATCACAATGGTATTGAATGTAATTTTGAAGTAGGGAATGGCCTTCATATTTGAGAGAGAACATTTGAATCCTTTTCAGGGATTTGCGCACGCGTGTGTGTGTGTGTATAGATAAGTGTATATACATACATACACTTTTCTAGTGTTGTACATACATATGCACATTACATACATCTTAATTTATTGACAAAGAACATTAATCAAATTAAGATTTGGAAAAGGTGAGATATTCTTGTTTAAAATAGTGTGTTTGCAACCATCAATTTGTGTCCAAAATTAGCTGTAGCACATGGATGTTGTCCATATTGGGCTATTTGCTCTTTGAATTATAGAGGTCTACAGTATTTGTGTTGGTATAGTTTCTGTAAAAAGATTTTAAAATATCAGGGCAGTGGAAAAACTAGATCTTTGTATTTTTTGCTTTGGCATGCATGTAGTTGATATCTTCTGAGCAATGTTTATTTTTGCTGTTGAGCTGTTATAGTATCCTATTTTTAAGTTTATTTACTTAATTTTAAGGAGTATTGTCTTATTTTTGGAGGTGTCTGACTTTAACACAAAGTATGTATATTCAGGACTTTATTAAAAAATAGCAGTACACGTTTAACAGTAGCAATTTATGCCAAAAAGTTCTACTTTGAGATTTAAATAACTTGCATAGCAGTAAATTGTTTTTCCTGTGAGATACAAATAGAAAAATAACCTTAATAATTTGATAACTTACAGGAGAGTATCAGAATTACCCAATAGCTCCTGCAGAATGCCATAAATTCATTATTTAAGGCTAAATATTGTTATGTTAATTTGTAGTAATGTTTCTGATTTTGTTGAAAGTTGCAAATCTCACAGTTTTTAGAGACACAATTTTTGCCTGCCTATTCCTTATGGAAGCAATGCCTTTTTTTGGCTCCACCTAGGATGGTGATTATAGGTTCTGCTTCAGTTGATTAAAAGTAACTCTCATGAATGTCTCTGATCAGTTTTATATAAACTTTTGAAAGCTTCCATGTCATTAGGCAGCAAAGGTTATACATTTATATTAACATGTAATTCCTCTTCGGTTTCCACTAAGTATTTTTGGACAAAAGATGACAAGCTCAAAAGTATGTGTTCCCCCCGCCACCCAGTGAGTCACTTAAAAGCCCTGTTTGCCAAACTATCAGCCTATCTCTTAGAAAACCTAGTGTGTACTGCTATTTTTAAAACCAAAAAGACAGCATGACTATGCGTAAAAGCATTTTTCTTAACTTTTCCTTTGTCTTGATCTGTTGTTAACAAGAATAAAACTGCCAGATTTAAAATATTCTACTGTTGTGCTAAAAGAAATACAATTTAGATTGCACAGAACTTTTTCTTTAAAGAAAATATAACTCAGCTGTCTTTTAAGAGCTGTGTTATTGTCTACAAGACTATTTGCAGTCTTTTTTCAGAGCAAATTTTAACAGCTAGTTGTGAATGATTTAAAAAATAGAAAATTACTAAAATATTAGTTTTGGGGGTTTTATAGAGGGAGAAAAACAAAACAGGACCAAAGGTTATGTGCCTTCTTCAATAGTCTTAATTGATCTTTTCTTCCTATTTGAGACTAAGGTAGTATCAGTATTCTGGTTTTCAGGAAATACATACTATAGTTTTAAAAGAATGTTGTCCCACACACCCTCCGTTCAAGCAAACAGTTGTAACTGTAAAATGAAGTCTCAGTTACACTTTTTGCCTTCATCACATAATATTCATTATATAGCATTGTGCAGGTCCAAGAACAGAGCTGCTCGTAATCTTTGTGGTAGTCATCTTAGTTTCTGTAACCTGAGGCATATGTTCCAGAGAACAGGGATATTTTTCTGGTCCAGTGACCTTGGTGATAATAGTCATGATTGAAAGCTGCTCATGGCAAGCTTAAATCAGCACTGTAAACAGATTTTTGTTGTTGTTACATTATTTTTAGTTCTTGAATCTATGTAGTAGTTGTAATGACAAATATTTAAATAGCTATTTTTGATGTCATTAAAAAAAATCATACTCTAGCCTTTTTTCTCCCTTACCATTGTTACCCAGATCTTTAAAAAATTCATCCCACATCCAAAAAGTACTAATTATAAAGACTGCTGACCAAGCAAAGTTTTGCATCAAAATGTCACCTCATTGCTCTGACCAAAGACTGACTGTTCTGGTTTTGACTCCTTTCTGTTAAGCATTTCTTTTCCCAAGCTCCTTTCTGAAAGAAGATCCAGTGCAAAGCGGCCTTTATTTTCTATTTCCTATCGGCGAATAGACTACTTAGAGAAAACGGGAGTTTAAATGTGAACAAAATGGATTAGGACAACATGGGTTTTATGGGCATTTTCAGTACTGTATTTAAGAAAAAAAAAAATAGCACAGCTAGGAGCCTCTGACATTGTCTCGTGTTTTATGTGGTCTGTTCATAAAATTCCCTTTTTCAGTTTATAAGAATGTTCATCTAACAGAAGAAAATGCTGTAAATATTTGTAACAACATTTTTTAAAACCAGGCCGAAAAAGAAAAAAAAACGGTTTTTGGGAACAAGTTAACATATAAAGTGGTTTTATATAAAACATCAGTTGTCTTGTATATTTTGATAAGCAGCAGTACCAGCTTTCATTTGTAACACAGTTTGTGGCATTGGAAGAAAAGGATTCTGTGATTACTGAAGTGAATTATGTTATAAATGCGAAGAGAAGATAAAATATTAAAAAACATATTTTCTAAGTGCGTAGTGCATGGTTAATTCAAGCTTCTGTACACTACAATATATTCCATTTTTGTTCAGTTTGTATATTTGCTGACTATTACTTGATATCTCTAATCTCTTTCCTAACAAGTATAGCATTGTAGCATGCCTTTTAATAAATGTCATGACATCTGTACTCTCTTAAAAATATTTCTGTGTTCTTGTCTGTACTTTGGGTTTCCCCTTGTCTTACCTGTAATTCTAATGATGTCATATTTTCTTTGTCATAGCCATCCATCTAAACTTGTTACAGTGAGAGCATAGCAAGCACATATTCATACCACTTTAAAAACTGAAAAACCTTAAGTCTACTAATCACCTCTCTTTTACTTAAGGAACAGTTCTCATTTTGAGAAACAGAATGCTTTTCTAACCGTCCTACAAATAGCTGCTTCAGTGGCACGCCCCCTTTGTACAAGTACATGTTGGCACATTTGCATGAGTGATGTCTTTCGCTCTCTTTCTGTGCATCTCTCCCCCCCCCCCCCACACACACACACACACACACACACACACACTATATGTGCAATGCCAAAGAAGAGTTGGAACATTTTTCCAGTTCAGTTTTTGACTTCCCTAGGGGATGAGTATACATAAATTTTGAGACATTTCGAGGTGTGATCTCAAACCAAGTTTGTGTTTTTTTTGATTGAAGGGTAACACAGTTACCAGCTGCCTATATATTGCTTTTCCATAGGCAAATGTTTTTTTTCTAGGTTCTTTAAAGCGTTATTGGATTGTAGGAGTCTAAGCAGTCATTTATTTTAATCTTTTATTCTAGGATCTTTTTTTTTTTAATGTTTATTTATTTGACTGCGTAGGGTCTTAGTTGCCGCATGTGGGATCTTTCCTTGTGGTTCGTGGGCTCTTTGTTGCTGCGTGCAGGCTTCTCTAGTTGCAGCACATGGGCTTCTCTCTAGTTGTGGTACACAGGCTCTAGAGCACACGGGCTCAGTAGTTGTGGCACGTGGGCTTAGTTGCCCCACAGCATGTGGGATCTTAGTTCCCTGACCAGGGATCGAACCCTTGTCCCCTGCATTGGAAGGCGGTTTCTTAACCACTGGACCACCAGGGAAGTCCCTATTCTAGGATATTTTTGCAAGTGGGAATTTTTTCTTGGGGGGGGGTTGGGATTTATTTTTAATGGAATAGAAAACTAGGTAACTACTGCTGATCTTTGCTGGCTCATCTAAAATCTATTGTCTCCGTGAATGTAACTAGATCAATTTTTTTTTTAAGATCTAGAGGCATTTTTATTAGGAAAAGACAAAATAGCCCTATGGCCAAATAGGTTTTTATAAACTTGCTTGACCATGAAATGCTTATTTACAGCAGAGGCTTGTAACCATCATTAACAGTCACAAAGTCTTGAGTATAAATGGATCTAAGAGGCTACCTAGTTCAATTTCCACCTTTTAAAGATGAGCGGCTCAGAGAAGGAAGTGACTTGCCCAAGGCCACATGCCAGTTAATGGCATAGTCTGGACTAGAACCCAGGTCTCCTTAACATTATCCAGTACTTTCCATTGCACCCTGATGTTGCAGTTCTGCCCTGCCAAGTGCTGTGAGGGTCGTGTTCTTGAAGGTCTGTACATGGGGTTGGAGCATTTATATACTCTTCTGAGAACTGCCAAAACCAATGTAAAGGCATTGCATAAGTGCTGGGGGTATTTTTTCTGCTGAAGAGTAAAAATGCCTACCTACTTCTGAAAACTTTAAAAATGTAATTTCAAGTTGCAAATTTGAAAAAGCTAACTCTTAAAAAAGTAGTTACTACAGTGTATGTATTAGTTTGCAAGTGCTGACATAATAAAGTACCACAGACTGGGCAGCTTCAACAACAGAAATGTGTTTTCTTACAGTTCTAGAGGTTAGAAGTCCAAGATCAAGGTGTCACCAGGGTTGATTTCTTCCGAGACCTCTTTCCTTGACTTGTAGGTGGCCATCTTCTCCCAGTACCTTCACATGATCTTTCCTCTGTGTGTGTCTGTATCCTAATCTCTTTTTATAAGGACACCATTCGTATTGGATTAGGGCCCACCCATCTGATCTCATTTTACCTCAATTACCTCTTTAAAGGCTATATCTCCAAATACAGTTACATTCTGAGATACTGGGGTTTAGGACTTCAACAGAAGAATTTTGACGGGATGTAATTCAGCGCTTAACACTGTTTAGTGAAAATTATTCCTTCAGCTCACCAAGTACTGATTGTACCAGAACTGAGCTTTGTGCTGGGAAAGATAATGAAAGGTTAGGGATATGGTGATTTACCTTTCAGAACTGTGTAATCTAGTGGAAATGTCAGCCTAAATCCATAAATCAAGTAGTCTTCAACTCTTTCCTTCAATGGAAAGCCCCCCAAATGGATCATAAGGCCTCCCTCTAGGCCATTCTAATCAGAATACACATGGCTAAAGCTATCCTACAGCTAATTATGAATATGTAGGAACACATACCCTGCAATAATTATCTCTAAGAAATGTCATTTCAGAGCAATGATCATTTCTAAGACATATGCCATTACTTGAAGAACAGTTGCAGAAATAATCAAGAGGATACTGTCAAACAAGCTGTACCCAATTTTTAATGCCCAACATTTGTAGGTAATTAAACTGGGATGCTATGTTAGGAATAGTTAGTTAAAAGTATTAAAGCCACTTTGTTTACTGTTTGTGTGATCCTACATCAGTGATTTTTTTTCTATTGTCTACTTCCAATGGAAATTCTTCACTATATGTTTCTATCAAAACAATTTATGTTGAACTTATAAAATTCTATAGCAGTTTTCTTAGAATTAGTGCATTTGTAATCATTGGGTTCAGATGTAGAACTCCTACCTCTGCTATTATAAAAAAGTATAATTGAGTAGGAAAAGTTAATGAGTGTAATGTTCCATGAAGATCCCTTTATCTATTTTCTTTCATTTCTATGTTTGTTCTAAGGACATAGGGTAACAGGAAAAACTCATTGATTTTGTTGGAATAAATTGCCCACAGTTCAGTTAAGTAAGCACCTATATCCTTGTTCTGTGCCTAAAATTATGGAATTATCTAAGTCCTTGATCCTACAGAAAACAAATCTCAAATTCTAACCTGTTAAGAGATTGTCTTTAGCCAAATGAAAGCCAGTATTATATGTTAGACAAAGTACACGTTAGGGCAACAGGCACTATGAGAGAGAAAGAAATTTCATAACGATGTATTTTTATAGTGGAATACTTTATACAAGTGAACACAATAAAGCTACATAAAACCTACAGGGAAGAATCTCACAGATGGGATGTTGAACAAAGGAAGCCATACACAGAAGAAAGTGCAATGTATAATTCTATTTACATCAAGTTCAGAAATAGGGTAGTGGTTACCTTTGGGAAGGAGGTAATTGAGGGCTTGAGGAGAGGTTTCTGGTTTGTGGTTAATGTTTTATTTCTTAACCTTTGTACCAGTTACCCAGGAGTGTTTACTTTCTGAAAATTCATTGAGCTTGTACACTTAGGATTTGTGCATTTATCTGTGTATTATACTTCAATTAAAAGGATTTTGAAAAATGATTGTAATTGAGCAAGGAACTGTAAACCATTCTCCTAGCTTCTTAAATCAGCTGCTTATTCTACACAGTAAATAAGGCCATGTTATAAAGTACTCAAGATACCATGCACTGAGTTTCATCATGGCACTCTCCCACCTATCTGTATATTGCATTTCTCTGACCATGGCATACCTATGGGAAAATGTTTCTCTGACAAAACAAAAATCACACACCGTGTTTTCAAGTAAATTTTATCATTTTGAGTGGTTTTACACTCCACTAGCTTCATAAAAGATTTCATTAATACATTTTAGTTTTGTTTTTGCAAATATAAGCCTGATCTGGTAGGTTGTTTGATATCTAACCCCTTATGCATTTCCATCAAGAAAAGCCAGAAAAACCTACCTAGCTCTCTGGCATCCTACGAGGAGACTTTATACAAAAGGCTTAGCAGAACTGCTTGGCATTAAGAATCTTATCTTAAATATATACTAGTTAGTATAGTAGGATGGAGCCCCGTGTTCCCAATACACAACTACAACTAGTGGCAAATCTTGTTTCATCTGCTCTTCATCCACTCCCTGGATTATTTTGAAACGAATCCTAGTCTTCATATAATTTCATCTCTAAATATTTCAGTATTTATAAATCCATACATTGCAATTGTTGATACAGTCTTTTAATATATAGCTTTTCTTTTCATCCTTTTTTTTCCCTTGCAACTTATTTGTTGAAGAAATTGAGCTATTTGTTTTGTGAAAATTCTAACAATCTGGATTTCGCTGATAATGTCCCCATGATATTATTTCTTTAATAGGTCTCCCCACCTCATATTTTCTGTAAATTGGGAGCTGCTTCTTTCCTTACCTCCTGCCTGCCTCCCTCTTTTTTTTTTGGCAAGAATATTTCATAGATGGCACTGGGCACTTACATAATGTGTCTTGTGATGGTAGTAGCCATTGCTGATCATTGCATAGGTCAATTAATATTTAGGGATTGCAGAATGGCAAAGTTCTATCTTTTTGTGTGATATATTTGGATTACTTCTATGTAATAAGAGAAACTTCCCAATATCAACTATTTGGTTACTCTGAGGTACAATATCTATAGGAAAGACAAGATAAATGTTTGATTCTTCCACTTGCCTGTTTTTGAAATAATTACTTTGCTTCCTATCATGCTTCAAAAATTTGTTTACCTTGGTTTTTTTTAAACTTGTGTTTTTATGAAAAATTTCAAACATTTTTAAAAGTAGAAAGACTAGCACAATGAAACTCATGTTCCTGTCACCTAAATAATGTATTCATATTCAGTGTTTTACCTTCTATAACCATACTCGTTCTGTCCTTCTACTTGGAAAATTATTGACTTAATTCATTTTACACAGTAGTTTTGAAACTGGTTAAAAAGTTGTATATAATATTTAAAGTTTTCTGCCTTGGGACTTGCCTGGTGGCGCAGTGGTTAAGAATCCGCCTGCCAGTGCAGGGGACACGGGTTTGAGCACTGGTCCAGGAAGATCCCATATGCCGCAGAGCAACTAAGCCCATGCGCCACAACTACTGAAGCCCACGTGCCTAGAGCCCGTGCTCCAAAACAAGAGAAGCCACTGCAGAGAGAAGCCCACGTACTGCAATGAAGTGTGGCCCCAACCAACGCAACTAGAGAAAGCCTGCTTGCAGAAATGAAGACCCAACGCAGCCATAAATAAATAAATATCCTTCTTTAGAAAAAAATTTATGCTTAATTGGTAATTATAGCCATTTTTTAATTGCTGGTTGTTTCTACTGTGCCTTTTTTTTTCCTTCAGTCATCTTGCCAGAAGAATTTTTAAGAACCTGCTTTTCACTTGTTTTGATCCCCCAAATAAGTTTATTTTTTAGTTCATTAATTTCTTTTTAAATGCTGTCTTTGGATTTATTGATATGTTGTGGTTCTTCTGCAAAAGACTTTTGGTGTGTTAATCATAGCTGTCTGCTTCGATTGCCTTGTTTATCCTGATTTCCACTGCATATGTATCCCTTATGACAAAACCGTAAATATGGGCTTGAGAGTGAAATAAAACTAGGTAGGAATAAAAACTTACTTGAAAAAAAAAAGTTTAGGATTGTCCCAATGATTCTCTCTCTCCCATACCTTTTATTCCTGTACTGCCTTTGTGTAGGCTCATTTGATAGACAAATACGTTCACTGGAGGGTCCAAAGTAGTAAAAGTTATTCTAACCATGCCATCAAGTGTGTAAAGCACTGGTATGTCATTTCCTGCAGCATGATACTAGCTTACGAACTAATTCTAAAGAGTTTACCTGATTCATTGACAACTAGTGTTTCTAAACATCTCTGAATATGGTGCGGTGGCTCTCAGTCCCAGATTTTCCAGAACAGGCATAGAATCTCTGTATTTTCAGATCATGCTTCCAGTTTTTTGGTTTTTTTCAAAAATATAGTTCTTAGAGCTACAGAAACAACTATTAAATAGCGTGCTTGGCATGTGACAAGGCAGCTCACTTCTAGACTAATCTATAAATTCTCACAAATAAAGGCAGAAAAATAAAAGAGATTACAGGGTTCTAATGATAACCCCTATTCACTAAGCAAGCATAGTCCCTCCTTAAATAAAGCACTCCTGCAGAGACCAGTATACAGTAGATTATCTGTTGAATAAATAAAGGTTTGCATTTCCTTACAGCTGGTAGGAGCTTCTGGTGGAAGCAGCCCCCAATTTTTTTCCCTTGGCAGTCCCCATCCTTCACCTGTGAAGTAAAACTACTGAGACCATTATAGATAGAACCTTGGTGCTTCTGGTGACTTTGTAGACAGAAAACTGGTTATCACAGACCAATACTTGTCTAAACCAAGCTGCCGGCTGGTCATTGAAATACATGGGGAGCTTGAGTGAATACTCACGGAAGGAGATGGGGGCCCTGCCTCAACCTACAAAAACACCTACTCTCCACCTCCACTTTAGGGCTTTGGGAATTTGGTGACGAACTCCAACAAAGTGTATGTATTCACAGATTTCTACCCTTAACTGGAACTATTGCCTCTGAACTATCCATTTTCAGGGTAGCCATAACTTGTTCCATCATGACCCCTAAAAGCATAGATTTCCCAGATATTGTCAATCCGAAGGAAGCCAAAATATTCCCTTGCATAATGTATTAGTTTGCTAGAGCTGCCATTACAAAGTACCACAAACTGGGTGGCTTAAACAGCAGAAATTTATTTCCTCAAAGTTCTGGAAGTTAGATGTCTGAGATCAAAGTTGTCAGCAGGTTTGCTTTCTTCTCTGTGTGTGTCCTAATCTCTTATAAGGACACCAGTCATACTGGATTAGGGCCCACCCATGTGACCTCATTTTACCTCGGTTGCCTCTTTAAATGCTCTGTCTCCAAATACAGTCACATTCTGAGGAACTGGGTGCTAGGACTTCAACAGAAGAATTTTGAGGGGACACAGTTCAGCCGATAGCACACATTTTTCCCTTAGGAGCTCATGACCCTGCTAAGAATCTTCAGGACCTTAGGAGCAAGACTGAGAAAAGCTGTTTATTCTTTAATCTCATTGACTGGGGCCTGTGCTCTTTGTGCAGGAAAAAGAGAATTGAGATTGCAGATGTTTGAAAAGCAAAGTTCTTAAATTGTTAAAAACATAAGTCTTACACCAAAGATAGCATGAGTTTAAGTTTTATTTAACTCATTAATGAAGGAGATGGCAGAATGACAGAGCTGGATAGAAAAGAATTAGAAGAACTAGGTCTTGGGCTTCCCTGGTGGCACAGTGGTTAAGAATCCGCCTGCCAATGCAGGAGTCGCGGGTTCAAGCCCTGGTCCAGGAAGATCCCACATGCTGCGGAGCAGCTAAGCCCGTGCACCACAGCTACCGAGCCTGCGCTCTAGAGCCCGCGAGCCACAACTACTGAAGCCCGCGTGCTTAGAGCCTGAGCTCCGCAACAAGAGAAGCCACAACAACGAGAAGCCAGAGCACCACAGTGAAGAGTAGCCCCCGATCTCAGCAACTAGAGAAAGCCTGCACACAGCAACAAAGACCCAATGCAGCCAAAAATAAATAAACAAAATAAATAAAAAAGAAGAACTAGGTTTCATATAATTAGTGGGGAAAGGAATTCTGAAATGAGATTTCTAATTTAAATATAAAACCAGTTAATCTTCTGCAGGCAATTAAACCATATAACATTTGAGGTTCTCTTCTCTTCCAGATACTTGAAAAAAAACAAAACAAAACATCCTTAACAGTATTCTACAGGTTAACCTCTAACATTATAGGATTGTTAGTCACCTAATCATCATTTGGTATTATTTCAAAGTTTTATTTTTCTTGCACAAATAAAGTCATCACTCAGAATCTAACACATATTGTCATTTATCCTGAGTCTCCTTGAACAACTTTGCCAGCCATGGACCTTAAAAGACGCAGTTCTAAAGATTGGCTTCTAGCCTGACAGCATGAGGGGCTCTGCTGACCTGCTCCCCAGTAAGACTGGTGAAAATTTAAAAAAAAAAAAAAAGGTTTAAGGACTCTGGAAATGGTCCTAAAGATAAACACACAAAGAAACATGTATTCAAGAACATCTACAAAAACTTAGTAAGAAAGGTCAGAGTCTATGGTATTTGAACCAAGATGGCTTCCTCTCTCCCTGGTCCCAGCTCCCAGGCAGACAGCTGCAGCCAAGAACATCTCCCAGCACTCAGAGGATTTTCTTCCTGGGAGCTGCAGAACAACAGCTTTTCTCATCTTACCCGCAGCCATCTGTTGCTGAGACTAAGTCCTGAGTGTGGTCAAGAGGTGGGGGCTTTGTTCTTCCACCCAGCCCCTAATCATGGAGTGGAGGCTTGTTCTCAGATGGGGCATGTTGAGAATACTGGGGCCTGTCACTTTTGCCCTGGCTACATCAGGACAGACTTTACATGTCCATTTAAGGAGACTTGACTTTATCTTGCACACAGTGGAGAACCATGAAAGTGCTTTAACTTGTGTTGTCAGTATGGCAGCCACTAGTCACATGTGGCTTATTGAGCACTTGAAACATGGCTAGTCCAAACTGAGAAGTGCTGTAAGTACAAAATAGACCCTGGATTTGAAGACTTGGTACAAAAGAAAGAATGTTAAATATTTTATTAATAATGTTTCATATTTATTACATGCTGAAATAATACTTTGGTATATTGTGTTAAATAAAATATATTGAAATTAATTTCATCTGTCTTTTAAAATGTGACTGCTAGAATGTTGTAAATTACATATGAGGTTCAAATTTGTGGCTTATAGTTATATTTCTATTGGATAGTGCTGCTTTAACTCACTGGATGAAGACAGAAGAAGGTCAAGAGCATGATTTCTGAATCCAGGCTGTCTGGGTTCAGAAGAGCTGTGCAAAGATCCTGGGCAAATTTCTTAGTTTCTTGGTATATTAATTTGCTAAGGCTGCCATAACAGAATACAACAGACTGGGTGGTTTAAACGACAGAAATTTATTTCCTTATAGTTCTGGAGGCTGGAAGTCCAATATCAAGTTGTCAGCAAATTTTGTTTCTTCGGAGGCCTCTCCCCTTTCTTGCAGATGGCCATTTTCTTGCAGTGTCTTCACATGGCCTTTCCTCCGTGCTCATGCATCCCTGGTGCCTCTTCCTCTTCTAAGGATACCAGACATATTGGATTAGGGCCCCATTCTTATGACCTCATTTAACCTTAATTACCTCCTAAAGGTATATTTGGTTTGTCTCCAAATATACTCACATTGGAAGTTAGGGCTTCAACCTATGAATTTGGGGGGACACAATTCAGTCCATTACACTTGGCGTTTTGGTTGCCTCGCTATAAAATGGGGATGATAATACTACTTTTCTTATAAAATTGTTGCAAGGAATAAATGAGTTACTATACATAAAGTACTTAGAACAGTGCCTGAACATATTAAATGTTATCCAAAAGCTATCTTTTTTTTTTTTTTCAAAAGCTATTATTGAACAGTCATTTGTTCATCCAGGTCCTTGATCACATGACTGACGTTCATCTTCCTGTAAGGAAATGATCCACACCCTCCAGCTAAGCCAGAAATTTGAATTAAACAGGGTGCCGTCAACAAGGTGGAGCCTCTGCAGACAGCTATTCCTTATCCCTCTACCAGTGTCTTTTTTCAGCACTATTTTTTCCATTTACAGCAGTTTTTCTCAACTCTTCTTTATTCTCCTTTGATAAACATGCAAATCTCATGCTCCCCTTTAGGGTTATTAGAAAGTTTATAATAATGTAACCATCATAGCTAAAAACAAATAAAGCAATAGCAATTTTTGAGAACAAATGCATATTTTCTTTTTTAAAAATCCATGTTTTTTAACCTTATTAAGGTGGTTATCAATGTGAGCACTGAGTGTATAGTACAGCTCACCATAAAAGCTTTGCATCTTATGCAGTGTGGAAGACAAAGCATTTTCTAAGTCAAGTCTGCGCCTGCTTGGTTTGCATAGCCAGAGGTACAGACAAATCAGCTTAGCAAGTGTACAGTGTTGGACATGATATAACGGCACACAAATCGCTTCTCTTCTCTGTGATAAACTGGGAACTACTTTATCCCTAAATTCTCCAATATGCTTTTCTAAATGTTCTCTTATGTAACTGACTCAAACTTGTGTTCATTTCAACCCTTCTTGAGATTTTTCCTGGCAAAGACTAAATATCAGGAAGGAAGAGTTTTCCCCCGGAGTTTCCCAAAGGAAATTTGGGTCTACCCCTGACACGAGGAAAAGTTATCCTGAATTTATCCTGCAGCTGGACTGGAAGGGGTTGGAATTTGTTTTTCTTGGAAGCCAATCTCAAAATCCTTGTCCTTTAGAACATCAAGATGAGAAAATGAAAAGGCATTTCAATATCAACTTGAATCTAGAAATGGATTTTTGTTATAAATGCTTACAGGAACAAGCAAGTTTTGTGTTTGACCCTTTATAATTCAGATTCAATGTCTTCAGGGCTTCAATTCTATATTCCAAGCAAAACAAAGCTCAACTGCAAAGTTAGGCTTTTTCAAAAATTTTGCAAAAGTTAGCCTCGCCCTAAAGTAGGATAATAATTTCTAAATTTAGCCAAGTGAATATTTCTTTGGCCACCCACAAACTGCAGTATGGAGCTGAAAATATTTGTACAAATTTGGCACCGTCATTCAGATAGTCACAAAAAAAGTCCAATAAGCCAGTTGTTTTCTACCCACCTCCTGATTGCCTCGATGGCGACCTGCCAGCGACTCTAAAACTTACTGCAGCCACACCCATTGTCCCTTTTTGCCTCTTTCCCTCCTGTGACCAGGTTCTCATCCCCTCCTACCTCCCCAGAGATCTCACTCTATCCACCATCCATTATCTATATCCATTGGCTCGTCTCTCCTGCTTCCATCCCATCAGCTTCACTGGATTTTCCTGTCAGCCTTTTAAACATTCTCAACTCTCTCCAATCTTAAAACAAGGAAATAAAAACCCCGATGCTCCTTTGCCTACCATTCTACATCTCATCTTCCCCTTCACAGCCAGACTTCCAAACAGAATGGTCTCTGCTTCTTCATCTTCCTATACTCATCAAAGCCCCCTCTCTTGTGCATGGGAAGGACTCAAAATCAGAACTTGCTTTAAAATAAAAACCTACACTCCCCTTCAAACAGAGAATACTGACTTTGTGTTTGCACAGATGGTACCAAACATGCAGTATAGATGTTTGCTGAGCACCATCTTGGTCCCGCAGCTTGTTCTGAATGCTTTCTCATTCCATATTCTCCACGGGCCTGTCACCCTAAAGTGTCACACTTGAATCTCTGTATTTTGTATTAGGGAGTGAGTTTTTTAAAAATAACAAAAAAAATTTTCTATGTTTCCCCCCATTCTGAGAGTCTGACATGCTCCCTTCCAACCCCCTGGTTGATAATCACTGATCTAAAGAGAGTAAACATTTAGGGAAATAATAATTCCTTCTTTCTTCTAAGTAGACTATGGACCCAGACTTTCTGCACCAGTAGCAATGACATCCCCAGGAAGTATAGCCGATTAGAATGCAAACACAGCCTTGCAGTTAGGGCTTCTGAATGCCAGGTGACCTTTACTCTCACGGTGGAAAGGTCATTGTCACGTTTCTCTTTTAATTTGTGACTGAGAGTGAATGTCATCACCCACCATCTCTTGCTCAGAAGAGATTACCAGCCACTATGTAAATAATGCAGCTACAAGTAATTTGATTTCCCAAGATTGCAGACCTTTAAAGGGAGGTGATCCTTTATTTAAGGAATAACAGAGATAAAAAACCTGGAGAGGTATCGTCCTTGGTGAAATTTTTCCAAGGCGAATATGAACATACCTCCTGGCTCCAAACTCGGGAAATTATTGGCCATTCTTTCAGTACACGGTAAAGTACTTACTATGTGAGGTCCTGGGGTCACAAGGGCGAATAAGACAAGGCTCCTTGCCCTGGTTAGAGGGAGAGAAATAACTAAGCAGGCATTTATCAAGCACTGTCAGAGAGTATTTATAAAACACCAGTGGAGCACAATGGAAGGGAAAGGAGCCAGAGTGAAGTCTGGGCAGGGTCTTGAATGATGTAATAGTCAAGAGAGTGTAGGTGATGCTGTGATAACAGATAAACCCTAAAAATTCACAGCTTCCAACAATAAATAAAAGTTCATTTCTATGAACCAGGCAACCATCCTCCATCTTGTAGTTATACCATCTAAAACATGGCCTCCAAAGTCTCCTCAGCAGGGAAAAAGCAATGATCCTTAAAAGCCCTGGTTCTTCTCCTTTTTTTTGGCCAGCACGCACAGCATGTAGGATCTTAGTTCCCCGATGAGGGATCGAATCCACGCCCCCTGCATTGGAAGCACAGAGTCTTAACCACTGGACTGCCAGGGAAGTCCCAAGGCCCTGGTTCTTAAATGCCCCACTGCTTGTCTGAGAAGTGACACATGGGACATACTCATATCATATTATGCAATATTATTGCATGAGATATTTATATCATTTTATGCATTATTATTGCATGGGTCATACTTGTACTGAAACAGTATTTGTTGTTGATCTGAAATTCAAATTTAACTGGGTATCCTGTATTTTTATTTGCTAAATCTGGGCATCAGTGAAGGAAAGATTTGCTGACATCCTCTAAACGGTTGTCACCACCAGGATGTATGGGCCCTGAGCACCAGCCTGACATTTTTAGCTTGCACAGTCGCCACAGGCCGCAACGGCTCTTGCTGGCACGTAAGTTCAGAGCCTGGACAGTGGCCAGAAGGCCACAGCTGTTGGAAGAAACGCAGGGCTGCAGGTGTGGGCGGGAGAACGGTCTCTGCCCTGACAGTCCCTCAGGAGTTCTTCCCAGGGCCAAGCCTCCCACACACCTGGCCTAGAAGCTTACATGGGCTTCTAGGGTCAAAGCTGGTCCCACCTGGTCTGTTGCAGAAGGGGAGAGGAGACACAGAAGGTGCTGTGTCTGTCCAAATGTCCTGGCAGCCACCCAACCCTGCACCCTCCATACGAACTACCATCAAAGGCACAGGGTCCATCTCCCAGGCTCCAGCATCCAGGCCCAGACCCCAGTGCCCCAGAACACGGGCAGGTTTCAGAGCAGCCGCCGGCAGCCCCGACGCTGTATTTGCAGAACCTGGGGCAAGAGGAAACATACCCCATATTGAATAATACATCTTCCTACAAAATTGAAAAATATGGGAACCGCTCTGACTTTTATATGGCTGAAAGTTGGCAGACAGTTAAGGTGACGGAATTTAATTATTACTGTACATGTCTGGGTGCTCTGTTGAGTAGCCAGTGAGTGATGTTTGGATGAGTAATCAAATAAAGACATACACAATTTATAAGATTTGTATATGTACCCCATAAAAATATTTTTCTATTCATTTCAGCAAAATTATGTTGACATACTAAAGATTTTCACATAATTTGTACTGTTAAGACAGTAAACATCCAAAGCAGAAGTTGGCAAACTTTTTCTATGGAGGACCAGATAGTAAAAATTTTAGGTTTTTGTGGGCCATACAGTTTCTGTGAAAATTACTCAGCTCTGCCACTATATCATGAAAGCAGCCATAGACAACCTGTAGATGACGAGTGTAGCTGTGTTCCAATAAAACTTTATTTACAAAACAAAACCAGATAGTGGGACCTATTTAATTCTGCAGCATTCAAAATACAATGTAGGAGTTCCCTGGTGGCGCAGTGGTTAAGAATCCATCTGCCAATGCAGGGGACATGGGTTCGAACCCTGGTCCAGGAAGATCCCACATGTCACAGAGGAACTAGGCCTGTGGGCCACAACTACTGAGCCTACGCTCTAGAGCCCATGAGCCACAACTATGAGCCCGCGTGCCACAACTACTGAAGCCCGTGCGCCTAGAACCCATGCTCCGCAACAAGAGAAGCCACCACAATGAGAAGCCTGCGCACCGCAACAAAGAGTAGCCCCTGCTCGCCACAACTAGAGAAAACCCGTGCACAGCAATGAAGGCCCAATGCAGCCAAATAAATTTATTTTTTAAAAATACAATGTAATTGTGTTAACAGGGTACAAATTTTGAATATATTTTATCAAAAACAGTAAATCAAAATAAAAAATTCAAATTATTTTAATATTTACAATTTAAGAAGTTGTTTTCTAGGGACTTCCCTGGGGGTCCAGTGGTTAGGACTCCGCACTTCCACTGCAGGCAGCTTGGTTTGGATCCTTAGTCAGGGAACTAAGATCCCACATGCTGCGAGGCACAGCCAAAAGAAAAAAAGTTGTCTTCTAAAATAGTCAAAATCCTCTGTTAAAATGAAGAGTAAAATACACATTATGATGGGTTAATATCAACATTTGAAGTCAAAATCATTTTTAAAAGCTGACTTTTAATTTAATTTTGTAAAGATTTGATTAAGTCTATAAAATCTAAAAAATAAATCTATAAACTTAAAACAATTCACAGTTCTAGGCTTTAATACTCATTTAGCTGCCAACAGTAAAGAACTGGGATCATGCATCATATGCATTAGATGTAGACCAATATATTTACAAATCTAAAAGTCATATGGGGCTTCCCTGGTGGTGCAGTGGGTGAGAGAGAGTCCGCCTGCCGAAGCAGAGGACACGGGTTCGTGCCCCGCTCCGGGAAGATCCCACATGCCGCAGAGCGGCTGGACCCGTGAGCCATGGCCGCTGAGCCTGCGCGTCCGGAGCCTGTGCTCTACAACGGGAGAGGCCACAACAGTGAGAGGCCCGCGTACTGGAAAAAAAAAAAAAAAAAAAAAAGTCATATGAATTGTTTTTTTATTTTATTTTATGTATTTTTGGCTGTGCTGGGTCTTTGTTGCTGTGCGCAGGCTTTCTCTAGTTGCGGCGAGCGGGGGCTATTCTTCGTTAGGGTGCGCAGGCTTCTCATTGCAGTGGCTCCTCTTGTTGCGGAGCACGGGCTCTAGGTGCACAGGCTTCAGTAGTTGTGGCACATGGGCTCAGTAGTTATGGCTCTTGGGCTCTAGATCACAGGCTCAGTAGTTGTGGTGCATGGGCTTAGTTGCTCCGCGGCATGTGGGATCTTCCCAGACCAGGGCTCGAGTCCGTGTTCCCTGCATTGGCAGGCCGAGTCTTAACCACTGTGCCACCAGGGAAGCTCCATATGAATTGTTAAGCTTGCAAAATACTCAACTGTCATGGTTGCAAAAACTGTGCAAATTTGTGAGTACCTCTAGAGCCGTGGATTAGGTATAACGTGAAGATATCCTCCCCCCTAAATTATTATCTCCTCTGTCCCCCTTCTGAGTGCACTCACCTCCAGCTGCTGCTGTGTGTCTATTGCCAGTAATTTATGTGGGATTAAAATGTATCTATTTTTGTAAGTCATTTTCTTTTTCCTTTTCTTTTTAAAATTTATTTATTTGTTTTTATTTGTGGCTGCTTTTGTCTTCGTTGCTGCGTGTGGGCTTTCTCTAGTTGCAGCAAGCAGGGGCTACTCTTCGTTGGGGTGCATGGGCTTCTCATTGTGGTGGCTCCTCTTGTTGTGGAGCACGGGCTCCAGGTGTGCGGCTTCAGTAGTTGCAGCATGCGGGCTCAGTAGTTGTGGCTCGTGGGCTCTAGAGCATAGGCTCAGTAGTTGTGGTGCATGGGCTTAGTTGCTCCATGGCGTGTGGGATCTTCCTGGACCAGGGATCGAACCCATGTCCCCTGCATTGGCAGGTGGATTCTTAACCACTGCGCCACCAGGGAAGTCCAAGTCACTTTATTTTTCAATAGGGCCAAGGGGCCTGGTGGCTGAAACAGGCTGTGCCCACTGTCACCCATGTTGAGGGGGAGCTGGGACCACAGAGCTGGCCTCCCTCCCCAGACACCTGCCAGCACAGCTGGGGAAGCAGCAGTCACTTCTTGGATCCAAGTCTGGCCTTGGGCAGGGGCTGCGCAGAGAGGGCTGTTGGAGGGTCACAACCACCGCCAGGCCATTCTTGTCACCACCGTGGCCTTATTCTTCTGCCCTGCTCAGGCCTGCTGGTGTCGCGTCTGGGTGAGGGGCAGCACCAGTGTGTGGCACAGGCCTCTAAAGTGGGTAGTAGGGGGAAAGATCTCTCCCTGGGGTCTTGCTCCCAGGCCAGGGGAGATGAGCGTGACAGTGCACTTGTGAGGCTTTCCTGAGGGCAAGGCTCCAACAGCAGCCTGACAGGCCCCCTCCCCACTCCAGTGGGTGTGGCCGAAGCTACAGCCTTGATCCCATCCCACCCCATCCCCCAACAGACGAAGTCAAATAAATGAGTTGATTGACAAAAGAAAGAAAGAAAAACAGATAGCGGACACTCAGCACTGCTGGAAAATGGTATTTCATCATGAAAGAATCTGTTACATCCGTACTATCACAGAGAAAGGATTTAATAAGTTAATTATCTGTCTTCTCTCTCCTTTATGTACTTTCAGTTCTCAATCCTCCCTACCCTTTGAAGTATCTACCTCTGAGGTCAGGAGTGATATAACGAGAAACTTTCTGGGTATTTCTGGGTATTTGGAAGCTGCCACCTCTTGTTTCAAGAATGTGGGGCAGGGATTTCCCAAGTGATGCAGTGGTTAAGAATCCGCCTGCCAATGCAGGGAACACGGGTTCCATCCCTGGTCGGGGAAGATCCCACATGCCGCGGAGCAACTAAGCCCATGCGCCACAACTACTGAGCCTGCGCTCTAGAGCCTGTGAGCCACAACTACTGAAGCCCACGTGCCTAGAGCCCCTGCTCTGCAACAAGAGGAGCCACCGCAATGAGAAGCCCGCGCACCGCAACGAAGAGTGGCCCCCGCTCGCCGCAACTAGAGAAAGCCCGTGAGCAGCAACGAAGACCCAGCGCAGCCAAAAAAAAAAAAAAGAATGTGGGGCAAGAGATGTGGAGAAACATTTCCTGAGTCTGGGTGGGGTTGACCATGGGGGTGGATGTTTAGGGTTACAGGTTGCTTATGACAATGCTAAGAGGAAAAGGCTGAACGATTTTTAATACATTAATTTTCAGGTTTTTCCTGTCTTTCTTTTCTTTTTTCTAATTTTTCTGTATTAAGATGTTTCACTTTCCCAGGCGGCTGCCCAAGGTGGCAGAGGGTCAGGTCCTGGTCCTAATGGCCCCAGCCGTCTCCCTGAGCAGCTTGGTCAAGCAAGTACTGCGGGGCTGGGAGGTGGTGGACATGCCCTGTGAGGGCACCGACATTTCTGGCAATTTCTACAGAAGCAAGGTAAGATTCCTGACCTTCCTCTGCAAGCGGATGAACGCTAACTAACGAATGTACAGCTGCCTCAGCTCCCGAGTCCCTTGCCGCATCTTTCGGACGGTGCATGGACGGCTTTCCCCAAAACCAAGTGATGCCAAGCCGCCCTGAGCCCTCAAGGTGTTTGATGGGACCCCACCGCCCTATGGCCAGAAAAATCAAAGCGTGGTTCCTGCCGCCCTCAAGGCCATGCGTGTGAAGCTTGTGTGAAAGTGTGCCTCCCTGGGGTGCTTGGCTCGCGGCGTTGGCAGCGACAGCAGCCTCTGGAGGAGAAGAGGAAGGAGAAGACCGAGGTCGGTTACAGGAAGGAAGGGCAGCTCACGAGGCTACGGAAATAGGCTGAAAAGAACGTGGAGAAGAAAACTGGTGAACACGCAGACGTCCTCAAGACTTTCAGATTCCTGGTCTGAGCCTAATGAAGACTGTTTATTCCTCAAAGGAAAAAAAAGAAAAAGTTCCGTAATTCACCCGTATGATTTGCATAATCAGATGACGAACCAGAAAGCGCTATTTGTACATTAATAAATGTAATTCTTAAGGATACGCCTGTAATTGGCAGGGCCCTCTGAAAAGTGGGGTTCAGGGTGGTGTTCTTCTTGTTACAATTTAAGAGCATCCTCGTTTGGAGACACTTCCTGGGGAAGGCCTTTGAGAGCACCGGAGGCTTAGGGCTGGACATTAGCAGGATTTTCCTTTCAATTTCTGACTCTCTTCTCAGGGTATCTGTGGCAAACCAGATATCTCCAAGCCTTAGGAAATTTCTTTGCCGTTATTTTTTTTTTGGGGGGGATATTTTTCAGAGAAAAGCCCTCTTCTGTCTGTCTTGTGTTCTCCTTTGGGTCCCTGTTTTCATCTGTTGAAAATCTACCCATCTTTTAGGGTCTAGTTTGAAGGCTTCCTCCTTAATTATATCTTTCTTGATCTGGGCAGCTGGAAGGCCCCTTATCTGAGGTCTCATAGGCCTTTGTTTAAGCCAGACAAATGCTTCTTAGAAACTAGGTTGATCTAGAAGCCATAGTCCTTTCTACATCTTGGCGGAGGCTACAAATGTAGTATGTGGTTTAAGGAAGACACGGAGCCTCCTTGCCTGCAACCTCCCCTTTTAGGCCACTCTAAACAGGTCCTGGGAGCCAGCCTGAGATGCCTTCAGGCTCATTACTTCTGGGTGAGGTGGAGAGCTGGTCTCCAGAAAGCCATTTCTAGTGTATTCTGGAGTCATCATGTTCTAAAAGAGCAGAGGTAAGTGCAATGGACTGTATCCAACAATGTAAAATGTAATGGGTAGGCATTTAAGGTCGTACACTTGAGTTATACAAGATGTGAGTCTGTTACAAGGGTTTACTATTAGGACCTGTGGGAAAAGATCCACTTGATTCGACACTGGTCAGACTATTCCTCAAGTATAGTGCTCAGTTTGGGGCATAAATAACTCTTTAGGTAGATGTAGCTTAAAACAACAACAACAGGGACTTCCCGGGTGGTCCGGTGGTTAAAACTTCGCCTTCCAACGCAGGGCAGGTGCGAGTTCAATCCCTGGTCAAGGAGCTAAGATTCCCACATGCCTCATGGCCAAAAATCCAAAACATAAAAAACAGAAGCAATATTTTAACTAATTCAATAAAGATTTAAAACAACAGCAACAGTAAAACAAAAAGTAGTGACCCAGAATGATGACACTCAAAGACACGTCCTAGAATGCCACATGGAGAGGGAGTCCAGCTCAAATAAGCTTTGATTTGTGAAAAGGCATATCAGTTAAGTTGAGAAGGGAGGGATTCTGAAGAGCCAGCGTGCTCACAACTTACAGTCACACCTATGGGTTTTACTGCCTGGCACTATTTACCCTTCTGATAAACCATTACCCTGTGTTTCCATCAGGAACCCCTCCTTCCCAGCTCAGTCCTCGGGGTTTGGGTGAGGCTGACCCCACGCTCAGGCTGAGCCCTGGTAGCTCTAGCTTAATTATTGATCCTGTCCAGGACTATGGTGTGTTTGGTTTACTATAGGCACCTGTCCCCAGGGAGAAATAGGCTTCAGGCTTTTGTGTCGCTTCTGGGAAAGAGCTTTCTCTCTCCACTGGATTTGAAGATGAGAGGATGTAAGAACTGCTTTGCAGCTGTCATCATATAGTCGTGAGGGGAAAACCTGCAGAACAGAGCAAGCAGAGCTAAGAAGAAGAAACCGGATTCCAGGGGCACTGTTCGTGTTTGGTCAAGTCACACCTTAAGTTAGATCTGTCAGTGAACCTCTTAGGTTATGGGGGCCAATAAATTCCAGTTTTGCTTTCAACATTTCGCATCCTATGAAGTCACGTGAACCAAAAGTCTCCTAAGTAGCACACAGCAGGGAAATGAAGCGGAGGGACCCAGGAAAGGGGAATTTTGAGAGCAACTGGTGAGTTGGTAATATGGAGAGCTAGTCGGTTTGAGCAGGTGCAGGTGGCTTGATTTCGACGATGTGTGACACCTGTGTTTTAGGCGAGCATCTAAGGTCTGTGGCCTGTCAGTCTAATAGTGTGCCTGTTGTTGGCAAATTTTATTTAAGAAGTAGCTACCATGATGAGAAGGAATAATTTGATTTAAAAATTACCTGTGAGTGCTTCAGGTTTATTCCACAAACCTGCCAGAGAAAATCAAAGCATAAGAAATCTTTTGAACTGGCTAATACGTGCTTCATTTTCCATAACCCACTTTGGCACAGATTCAAAGTTTCTCACTCATATCCATTTTAAACACCACTGTGCCAACAAGTCAGTACAATGTGGAGTGTCATCAGAGTCTAGGAGACAGTCACCTGGGGATAGATCATCTAGGAGCCACCAAGTCCTTGAAAGAACAGGAAATGAGGCATGTAGGGAGATGGCTAATCTGAAGATTGTCTACATTGGCTTCTTCCAAGGATGCACAGCTGAACCAAATATTAATATCCACTGGCAACCTAGGACAGACAGTGACTGACTCCAATCTTTCCTTCCTTCCTCAAATATGTAGAATACTTACTAGGTACCAGGAGTTTTGCCAGATACAGGGATAGCTGGTTAATACAGCACTCAAGTGGTCTTGAGCAACTTATAGTCTAATGGGAAGGACAGACAATTAAATGCTGCAAGTGACTTATAGGGCGACTTTGGAAGTAGAAATGTATACTTAATATTTGTGTATTTCACTGTATGTAAATTATACCTCAGTTTTAAAAAACAGAAATTTAAAAAAAAGAATCACTTAAAAAGTGGTACTGGGGGCTTCCCTGGTGGCACAGTGGTTGGGAGTCCGCCTGCCGATGCAGGGGACGCGGGTTTGTGCCCCGGTCCGGGAAGATCCCACGTGCTGCGGAGCGGCTGGGCCCGTGAGCCATGGCCACTGAGCCTGTGTGTCCAGAGCCTGTGCTCTACAACGGGAGAGGCCACAACAGTGAGAGGCCCGCGTACTGCCAAAAAAAAAAAAAAAAGTGGTACTGGAAATCCAGGCAGGGTATTATCAGAGCACCAAAATAGAGATGATTTGTGGAAGATATAAAGCAGATGTCAGATTAATAAAAACATGAAAGAGCCAATGCACCTCCAACCCATGAAAGCAGAAAGAGGCTCTTCAAAAAAGTGAACTTTCTAATTAGAACACCAGAATAACCTCAAGTTCAGAGACAGCAGGGACAGGGAGAAGGAACTGGTATGATGGTGAACTGGTAATTAATTCATGAACCGCAAACATCTGTACCCATTTTCTGCCTTAGAAGTGGTGGGTCCTGGATTTTTTCCCTAAGTGAAAATTTTGAGTAAAGCTTATTGCTTATCAAATAAGATGAGATTTATGATACATGAGTCTTCCATAGGAGGCCCTGGAGCCAGAGAGAGTAGCCATTGTGCACTTTCCCCCTCCCACCCTCTAAACCATTAGAGCTAGGACCACTGTAACCAAATCTCCATTTACTCCTAAGAAAGCAGGGATTCTCACCTGGCCTGGGGAAATAGATCCAAACCACTAATTCTAAACAGATGAGACTCTCATGTAAAAAAATAACGGGCAATTGAAAATCATGAAACAAATGAGGAAAACCAGAAGTGTCATCCAATGCTACAAATCTGTAATACTAATACAGAAAACAGAATTCTGAGGAAAAATTATTCTGAATCCAGATTCTAGACACCATTACCCTATCAGTTAATTATTTTGAATTCAGAATTCTCAACTCAGTTAATCTTTAAGTAAATGATGAGAGCAAAATCAAGATATATTTGGACATGCAAGGATTCTGAAAGTTTATCATTCAGGAATAGTTTCTGAAAGAGATACGATGTACCAGAAGATGAAGAAGAAGGAGGAAGGGGAGGAAGAGGAGGAGGGTGAGGAGGGTGAGGAGGAGGGGGAGGAAGAGGAGGAGGAGGGGGGAGGAGGAGAGGGGGGGGGGAGGAGGAGGGGGAAGGGGAGGGCAGGC